>NC_082736.1:1805727-1885727 GCF_030144855.1 Hypanus sabinus
GACAGACACGTCCGAATGGGGATGGGACGTGGAATTAAAATGGGTGATCCAGTTTTTCCTGGCGGAATAATGACGAACACAAGCTCACATTTTTCCAGTCTCTCGGGGCATGCCTGTCCCTCCCCCCACCTTTAAAATCTACTCCTCATCTCTTAAGCTCCAGTCCTGCCAAAGGGTCTCGGCCCGAAAAGCCAACAGTTCACTCACTCTTTTCCACAGATGCTGCCCGGCCGTCTGAGCTCCCCCAGCAGACTGTGAGTGTCACTACCTTTATTATAGACTCACTGTGATTCAGTTTTTATTATGACGTATTGCAACAAATTTCATGACATATGCTGCGGACACTAAACCTAATTCCGATCAGAGGAAATTGAAACGATTAGAATGCCGTACTGTAATCGGACAGGATTCAGATGTGTTCTGTGTCGGAGTAAAACTGACACCATCAGGACCAGAATCAGGTTTATCATGTGGTATCGGATGCCTGACGGTAACAGTGAGAAAAGGGGATGCCCTGGGTGCTGGAGATCCTGAAGAATGGACGCTGCCTTTCTGAGACACCGCTCCCTGAAGATGTCCTGGGTACTTTGTAGGCTAGTACCCAACATGGAGCTGACTAGATTTACAACCAGATTTTCTGCAGCTTCTTTCGGTCCTGTGCAGGACCCCTCCAGACAGCCTGTCAGAATGCTCTCCACGGTACAACCACAGAAGTTTTTGAGTGCATTTCATGCCAGATCTCTTCAAACTCCTAATGAAGTAGAGTCGTTGTCTCGCTTGTTTTAAGAGAAGTTTGCATGACTAGTGAAGAATCGATCAGACTCCGCTGTGGAAACACCCAATCACCCGGCCTCCACAGCCGTCAGTGGCAATGAATTCCACAGATTCACCCCCCTCTGGCTAAAGAAATTCGACCAAACCTCCATTCTAGATGGATGTCCTTCAATTCTGAATCTCTGTCCTCTGGTCCTAGACTCCCCCACTATAGGAAACATCCTCTCCACATCCACTCTATCTGTGTCCTCTGGTCCTAGACTCCCCCACTATAGGGAACAACCTCTCCACATCCACTCTATCTGTGTTCTCTGGTCCTAGACTCCCCCACTATAGGAAACATCCTCTCCACATCCACTCTATCTGTGTCCTGTGGTCCGAGACTCCACCACTATAGGAAGCATCCTCTCCACTTCCACTCCATCTGTGTCCTCTGGTCCTAGACTCCCGCACTATAGGAAACATCCTCTCCACATCCACTCTATCTGTGTCCTCTGGTCCTAGACTCCTCCACTATAGGAAACATCCTCTCCACATCCACTCTATCTGTGTCCTCTGGTCCTAGACACCCCCACTATAGGAAACATCCTCTCCACATCCACTCTACCTGTGTCCTCTGGTCCTAGACTCCCGCACTATAGGAAACATCCTCTCCACATCCACTCTACCTGTGTCCTCTGGTCCTAGACTCCCGCACTATAGGAAACATCCTCTCCACATCCACTCTACCTGTGTCCTCTGGTCCTAGACTCCCCCACTATAGGAAACATCCTCTCCACATCCACTCTACCTGTGTCCTCTGGTCCTAGACTCCCGCACTATAGGAAACATCCTCTCCACATCCACTCTATCTGTGTCCTCTGGTCCTAGACTCCCCCACTATAGGAAACATCCTCTCCACATCCACTCTATCTGTGTCCTCTGGTCCTAGACTCCCCCACTATAGGAAACATCCTCTCCACATCCACTCTATCTGTGTCCTCTGGTCCTAGACTCCCCACTATAGGAAACATCCTCTCCACATCCACTCTATCTGTGTCCTCTGGTCCTAGACTCCCCACTATAGGAAAAATCCTCTCCACATCCACTCTATCTGTGTCATCTGGTCCTAGACTCCCCCACTATAGGAAACATCCTCTCCACATCCACTCTATCTGTGTCCTCTGGTCCCAGACTCCCCCACTATAGGAAACATCCTCTCCACATCCACTCTATCTGTGTCCTCTGGTCCTAGACTCCCCCACTATAGGAAACATCCTCTCCACATCCACTCTATCTGTGTCCTCTGTTCCTAGACTCCCCCACTATAGGAAACATCCTCTCCACATCCACTCTATCTGTGTCCTCTGTTCCTAGACTCCCCCACTACAGGAAACATCCTCTCCACATCCACTCTATCTGTGTCCTCTGTTCCTAGACTCCCCCACTACAGGAAACATCCTCTCCACATCCACTCTATCTGTGTCCTCTGTTCCTAGACTCCCCCACTATAGGAAACATCCTCTCCACATCCACTCTATCTGTGTCCTCTGGTCCTAGACTCCCCCACTATAGGAAACATCCTCTCCACATCCACTCTATCTGTGTCCCCTGGTCCTAGACTCCCCCACTATAGGAACCATCCGCTACACATCCACTCTATCTGTGTCCCCTGGTCCTAGACTCCCCCACTATAGGAAACATCCTCTCCACATCCACTCTATCTGTGTCCCCTGGTCCTAGACTCCCCCACTACAGGAAACATCCTCTCCACATCCACTCTATCTGTGTCCCCTGGTCCTAGACTCCCCCACTATAGGAAACATCCTCTCCACATCCACTCTATCTGTGTCCCCTGGTCCTAGACTCCCCCACTATAGGAAACATCCTCTCCACATCCACTCTATCTGTGTCCCCTGGTCCTAGACTCCCCCACTATAGGAAACATCCGCTACACATCCACTCTATCTGTGTCCTCTGGTCCTAGACTTCCCCACTATAGGAAACATCCTCTCCACATCCACTCTGTCTGTGTCCTCTGGTCCTAGAATCCCCCACTATAGGAAACATCCTCTCCACATCCACTCTATTCAATACAGGTTTCCTCTCATGCTTCTCAATGCCAGTGACTGCGGCTTCGAGCCATCACGGCTTTTCTCAGATATGGGGCCCAACATTGCTCACAGTACTTATGGTTTGGGATGGGTGGCAGCCCCTATTTGAGCTAATTGATAGGCTGCTCCTCGAGTTCTCGCTGAACCTCAGCTTTCAGCTCATAATATACAGAACTGTGCTGAAGTATTAGGTATATGTGTGTCCACACAGCCAGGGTGCCTGAGACTTTCACACAGCACTGTATTTGTCAACGTGGAGCGGAGAGCGAGTTTGTAAATCTGGCGGGAGCAAAGGATGTTGGGAATGGTGAGGGTGGGGCGCCGTGGGAGTGGGTGTGGGACAGGGGGCAGAGAAGGAGTGTCGGGGTGGGTACAGACACACCCAGCCCTGAGACACCAGGCAAGGTCATTCGATTCCAAACGATCGGTTTATTGATCATTACAGAATGTCTCTCTGGTGCTTCCCACTCCCTCCTCTCTCCCTTCCCCTTTTCCCAACCATGATTCCCCTCTCCCTGCCCCTTCCCACTCTCAGTCCACAATAGAGACCCAGATCAGAATCAGGTTTATCATCACTCACACACGTCAGGGAATTTGTTTTTTTTTGCAACAGCAGGACAATGGAATACATAAAATCACTTCTGTACTCTGCAACAGTTTTCGGCACCCTGGCGATGTACAATATCTCTGCCCCAGTCCTGTATGGAGGGAGGTAGGTTGCTCAGGGGGGGTCTCCTGGTGCTGCCTGGGGCAACTGCCTGCCCCTCTACATCCATACCGGAGCTCCTGAAAATGGAGCACCCGGCTCCGACGGGCTGGTTACTGGACCGGTGAGTGTGGTCTGGACAGAGAAGAATACGGAATAGAGTGATGGAGCACTGCAGGACTGCAACACGAGGGAATCTACAGATGCTGGAAATAAATAAAAAACGCAAAATGCTGGCAGAACTCAGCAGGCCAGACAGGTTTCGGCCCGAAACGTCGGTATTAACTCCTCGCAGAGATGCTGTCCGGCCTGCTGAGTTCTGCCAGCATTTTGTGTTTTTTATTTGGTCCATCTAGTCATTTAAAGATCGCATGGATGAACTACAACAATTGTTCATCCCAGTTTGGCAAAAGAATAAACCAGGGAAGGTAGTGCACCCGTGGCTGACAAGGGAAATTAGGGATAGTATCAAGTCCAAAGACGAAACATATAAATTAGCAAAAAGAAGCGGCACACCTGAGGACTGGGAGAAATTCAGAGACCAGCAGAGGAGGACAAAGGGCTTAATTAGGAAAGGGAAAAAAGATTATGAGAGAAAGCTGGCAGGGAACATAAAAACTGATTATAAAAGCTTTTATAGATACGTGAAAAGAAAAAGATTGGTCAAGACAAATGTTGGTCCTTTACAGTCAGAAACAGGTGAATTGATCATTAGGAACAAAGACATGGCAGACCAATTGAATAACTACTTTGGTTCTGTCTTCACTGAGGAGGACATAAATAATCTTCCGGAAATAGTAAGGGACCAAGGGTCTAGTGAGATGGAGGAACTGCGGGAAATACATGTTATTCGGGAAGTGGTGTTAGGTAAATTGAAGGGATTAAAGGCAGATAAATCCCAAGGGCCAGATGGTCTGCATCCCAGAGTGCTTAAGAAAGTAGCCCAAGAAATAGTGGATGCATTAGTGATAATTTTTCAAAACTCCTTAGATTCTGGATTAGTTCCTGAGGATTGGAGGGTGGCTAATGTAACCCCACTTTTTAAAAAAGGAGGGAGAGAGAAACCGGGGAATTATAGACTGGTGAGTCTGACATCAGTGGTGGGGAAAATGCTAGAGTCGGTTATCAAAGATGTGATAACAGCAGATTTGGAAAGAGGTGAAATCATCAGACAAAGTCAGTATGGATTTGTGAAAGGAAAATCATGTCTGACGAATCTTATGGAATTTTTTGAAGATGTAACTAGTAGAGTGGATGGGGAGAGCAAGTGGATGTGGTATATTTAGATTTTCAAAAGGCTTTTGACAAGGTCCCACATAGGAGATTAGTGTGCAAACTTAAAGCACACGGTATTGGGGGTATGGTATTGACGTGGATAGGGAATTGGTTGGCAGACAGGAAGCAAAGATGGGAGTAAACGGGACCTTTTCAGAATGGCAGGCAGTGACTAGTGGGGTACCGAAAGGCTCAGTGCTGGGACTCCAGTTGTTTACAATATATATTAATGATTTAGACGAGGGAATTAAATGCAGCATCTCCATGTTTGCGGATGACACGAAGCTGGGCGGCGGTGTTAGCTGTGAGGAGAATGCTAAGAGGATGCAGGGTGACTTGGATAGGTTAGGTGAGTGGGCAAATTCATGGCAGATGCAATTTAATGTGGATAAATGTGAGGTTATCCACTTTGGTTGCAAGAACAGGGAAACAGGTTATTATCTGAACGGTGGCCGATTAGGAAAAGGGGAGATGCAACGAGACCTGGGTGTCATTGTACACCAGTCATTGAAGGTGGGCATGCAGGTACAGTAGGCGGTGAAAAAGGCAAATGGTATGTTGGCATTCATAGCAAAAGGATTTGAGTACAGGAGCAGGGAGGTTCTACTGCAGTTGTACAAGGCCTTGTTCAGACTGCACCTAGAGTATCGAGAGCAGTTTTGGTCCCCTAACCTGAGGAAAGACTTTCTTGCCATAGAGGGAGTACAGAGAAGGTTCACCAGATTGATTCCTGGGATGGCAGGACTTTCATATGAAGGAAGACTGGATTGACTAGGCTTATACTCACTGGAATTTAGAAGATTGAGGGGGGATCTTATTGAAACGTATAAAATTCTAAAGGGATTGGACAGGCTAGATGCAGGAAGATTGTTTCCGATGTTGGGGAAGTCCAGAATGAGGGGTCACAGTTTAAGGATAAAGGGGAAGCCTTTTAGGACCGAGATGAAGAAAAACTTCTTCACACGGAGAGTGGTGAATCTGTGGAATTCCCTGCCACAGGAAACAGTTGAGGCCGGTTCATTGGCTATATTTAAGAGGAAGTTAGATATGGCCCTTGTGGCTGAAGGGATCGGGGGTATGGAGAGAAAGCAGGTACAGGGTTCTGAGTTGGATGATCAGCCATGATCATACTGAATGGCGGTGCAGGCTCGAAGGGCTGAATGGCCTACTCCTGCACCTATTTTCTATGTTTCTATGTAGTCTGTGCTGGACTAACCTCATCGACCTGCTTGTCCTCCCCTGGTTTGTCAGCCCCCAAGTGCAATCACTCTCACTTGCCCGTGTGATCATTTAAAGTTGTGAAAAGCAGGTATGGTGAAGCACTGCGAGAGTATGTTTCTGAATAAACCGGCTGTGGGGGAGGGGGAGGAACAGGGACACACAGGGTGACTTTTCCATCCGTAGCTCAGTGGTTGTTGGAACAGAGCGCGGCCTAGTCAGCGAACCCAGGCTGATGGGGTCCCACCCTGTAACAGGGTACTGTTGTAGCACTGACATACACTCCTGTGCGAAGGTCTGAGTTACATATATTGTAAACCGCCAGGGTGCCTGAGACCGGACTGTAATAATTTCATGTACTGCTATATATTAGTATGTATGGACTGCTGCCACAAATCAAACAAATTTCCTGACGTGTGTGAGTGATGGTAAACCTGATTCTGATCTGGGTCTCTATTGTGGACTGAGAGTGGGAAGGGGGCAGGGAGAGGGGGGATCATGGTTGGGAAAAGGGGAAGGGAGAGGGGAGGGAGCGGGAAGCACCAGAGAGACATTCTGTAATGATCAATAAACCAATTGTTTGGAATCAGATGACCTTGCCTGGTGTCTCAGGGCTGGGTGTGTCTGTACCCACCCCTGACACTCCTCTGCCCCCTGTCCCACACCCCCCCCCCCCACGGCGCTCCACCCTCACCATTCCCAACATCCTTTGCTCCCGACAGATTTACAAACTCGCTCTCCGCTCCACGTTGACAAATACGGTACTGTGTGAAAGTCTGGGGCATGCTAGCGATATATATTTGCTGAAAACTTTTGCTGAGTACCGTCTGTTTATCAGTACACATTCTTTTTAAGCAGGTCCTGAGTGGTATCAGTATTTGTGAAGGTCAAATGCACTGTGCTCTAACGGCAGCTGCACCTCGGGCCTGGGATCTGGGAGGAACAGGCAGGCAGCCAGGCATTCTGGGACTTTGCAGGGGAACGCTTCCAAAGGCTCCCCATTGTGAAGTTTAACACTGGGATTTCCCTTTGTAAATATTGACAGGGAAGAGATGCTGGCAGACGGTTCCCCTGTTAAAAGCTGGCAAGGGTGTCTCACTAGAAATCTCGATAGAACTAGTTCCAATTATCAGTGTTGACAAGCATTGAGAAACATCAGCGAGTGTCAAGTACAGAACAGTACAGCAAAAAGACCCTTCAGCCCAGGATGTTGTGTGGAATTTAAGCTCATAACTGATTCACCTATCTAATCACTTCTGACGACGTCCCTCCATTCTCTGCAGTTTGTAGGCTCAGTGTGTGCAGTCCGCGGAAACTCCAGGGAGCTGAGCGTGGTCTGGGTAGCGATGCTAGTGTTTAATTAGCACAGCCCAGGGACAGGCCTTTGGCCCATCACATTGTACCTATCCAATTAAATTAAACTACACAATAGCCTTCTGCCTGCACAATATCCACACCCCACCCGCCCCTGCACGTCCGTCCATCCATGTGCCCATCTCAGAGCCTCTGTTGTATCAGCCTCCAACGCCACCTCCAGGGACTCACCAGACACTGTGGAAAACACTCGCCCCACACGCCCCCTTTGAAATTAACCCCCCTCAGCTCAAGTATGAGGCTGGGAAAAAGACACTGGCTGTCTATTCCATCTGCAGCCCTCCGCTGGCCAGGGCTGACCGTGGATATTGTGTCCAGGCTCTCAACGCGATACACAAGCCAGCTAATGTGATAATGAGAGCAAGCTGTTGCTTATGCGGCAGACGGCCCTCACCCCGCAGCTGATGACGCCAAGGAACGGCGGAGACCGACACAGTTCGGCACTGAACCCAACAAATGACTGCCTGACGGATCCAGCTCCGGATTTTCCCTCGGGGTTCACTCCCGAGGCCCTCCCCGTGAGTGGGCGTAGCCCCAAGGCAGCGGAGGCTTGAGATCAGAGACCTCCTTCTCCGAGGTGAGCTGCCAAACACGGCTCAGGAGCCCCATCTGCCCCTTTGCCCCTTCTCCTATCAGCAGAAGTGGTTCTGCCAGGTTTAGCAGCATACATGGAGGCCAGGGGCCGGGCTGGGTTGTCAGAGGCTACGTGAGACAGAGACATTGGGAGCATTGAAGAGATTGTCCCCATTATCACACCACCCGGCTATAACATCGTTATGCAATTCCCTCTGATGATGTTATAAACCTCTCTGTGTAAAAACTTACCCTCAACATCTCCTATCAGCTCATTCCCTCTCAGCTTAAATTCATGTCCTGTGCTATTAGGCATTCCAACTCTGAGGGAAGATCTCCCTTATCTCCCTCCCATAATGTATTCGAGGCTGGACTCCCTCAACCTTGGACACTCCGGAGAAAACAACCCAAGACTGACCAACCCCTCCCTATAGATCATGCACCCTCTCTAATCCAGACAGCATCCTGGTGAATCTCCTCTGCACCCTCTCTAAACCAAACAGCATCATGGTGAATCTCCTCTGCACCCTCTCTAATCCAGATAGCATCCTGGTGAATCTCCTCTGCACCCTCTCTAATCCAAACAGCATCCTGGTGAATCTCCTCTGCACCCTCTCTAATCCAAACAGCATCCTGGTGAATCTCCTCTGCACCCTCTCTAATCCAGACAGCATCCTGGTGAATCTCCTCTGCACCCTCTCTTATCCAGACAGCATCCTGGTGAATCTCCTCTGCACCCTCTCTAATCCAGGCAGCAACCTGGTAAATCTCCTCTGCACCCTCTCTAATCCAGGCAGCATCCTGGTGAATCTCCTCTGCACTCTCTCTAATCCAGTCAGCATCCTGGTGAATTTCCTCTGCACCCTCTCTAATCCAGGCAGCATCCTGGTGAATCTCCTCTGCATACTCTCTAATCCAGGCAGCATCCTGGTAAATCTCCTCTGCACCCTCTCTGATCCAAGCAGCATCCTGGTGAATCTCCTCTGCACCCACTCTAATCCAAACAGCATCCTGGTGAATCTCCTCTGCACTCTCTAATCCAGGCAGCATCCTGGTAAATCTCCTCCGCAGCCTCTCTGATCCAAGCAGCATCCTGGTGAATCTACTCTGCACCCTCTCTAATCCAAACAGCATCCTGGTGAATCTCCTCTGCACCCTCTCTAATTCAGACAACATCCTGGTAAATCTCCTATGCATCCTCTCTAATCCAGGGAACATCCTGGTGAATCTCCTCTGCACTCTCTCTAATCCAGTCAGCATCCTGGTAAATCTCCTCTGCACCCTCTCTAATCCAGGCAGCATCCTGGTGAATCTCCTCTGCACTCTCTCTAATCCAGTCAGCATCCTGGTGAATCTCCTCTGCACCCTCTCTAATCCAGGCAGCATCCTGGTAAATCTCCTCCGCACCCTCTCTGATCCAAGCAGCATCCTGGTGAATCTCCTCTGCACCCTCTCTAATCCAAACAGCATCCTGGTGAATCTCCTCTGCACACTCTCAATTCCAGGCAGCATCCTGGTAAATCTCCTCCGCACCCTCTCTGATACAAGCAGCATTCTGGTGAATCTCCTCTTCACCCTCTCTAATCCAAACAGCATCCTGGTGAATCTCCTCTGCACCCTCTCTAATACAGGCAGCATCCTGGTAAATCTCCTCTGCACCCTCTCTAATCCAGGCAGCATACTGGTAAATCTCCTCTGCATCCTCTCTAATCCAGGCAGCATCCTGCTGAATCTCCTCTGCACCCTCTCTAATCCAAACAGCATCCTGGTGAATCTCTTCTGCACCCTCTCTAATCCAGGCAGCATCCTGGTGAATCTCCTCTGCACCCTTTCTAATCCAGACAGCATCCTGGTGAATCTCCTCTGCACCCTCTCTAATCCAAACAGCATCCTGGTAAATCTCCTGTGCACCCTCTCTAATCCAAACAGCATCCTGGTGAATCTCCTCTGCACACTCTCTAATCCAGACAGCATCCTGGTGAATCTCCTCTGCACCCTCTCTAATCCAGACAGCATCCTGGTGAATCTCCTCTGCACCCCCTCTAATCCAGACAGCATCCTGGTGAATCTCCTCTGCACCCTCTCTAATCCAGACAGCATCCTAGCGAATCTCCTCTTCACCCTCTCTAATCCAAACAGCATCCTGGTAAATCTCCTGTGCACCCTCTCTAATCCAGGCAGCATACTGGTAAATCTCCTCTGCACCCTCTCTAATCCAAACAGCATCCTGGTAAATCTCCTCTGCACCCTCTCTAATCCAGACAGCATCCTGGTGAATCTCCTCTGCATCCTCTCTAATCTAAACAGCATCCTGGTGAATCTCCTCTGCATCCTCTCTAATCCAAACAGCATCCTGGTGAATCTCCTCTGCATCCTCTCTAATCCAAACAGCATCCTGGTGAATCTCCTCTGCATCCTCTCTAATCCAAACAGCATCCTGGTGAATCTCCTCTGCATCCTCTCTAATCCAAACAGCATCCTGGTGAATCTCCTCTGAAACCCTCTCTAATCCAGACAGCATCCTGGTGAATCTCCTCTGCACCCTCTCTAATCCAAACAGCATCCTGGTAAATCTCCTCTGCACACTCTCTAATCCAGACAGCATCCTGGTGAATCTCCTCTGCACCCTCTCTAATCCAGACAGCATCCTGGTGAATCTCCTCTGCACCCTCTCTAATCCAGACAGCATCCTGGTGAATCTACTCTGCACCCTCTCTAATCCAGACAGCATCCCGGTGAATCTCCTCTGCACCCTCTCTAATCCAGACAGGATCCTGGTGAATCTCCTCTGCACCCTCTCTAATCCAGACAGCATCCTGGTGAATCTCCTCTGCACCCTCTCTAATCCAGACAGCATCCTAGCGAATCTCCTCTGCACCCTCTCTAATCCAAACAGCATACTGGTGAATCTCCTCTGCACCCTCTCTAATCCAGGCAGCATCCTGGTGAATCTCCTCTGCACCTCTCTAATCCAGGCAGCATCCTGGTGAATCTCCTCTGCACCTCTCTAATCCAGACAGCATCCTGGTGAATCTGCTCTGCACCCTCTCTAACCCAGACAGCATCCTGGTGAATCTCCTCTGCACCCTCTCTTATCCAGACAGCATCCTGGTACATCTCCTCTGCACCCTCTGTAATCCAGTCAGCATCCTGGTGAATCTCCTCTGCACCCTCTCTTATCCAGACAGCATCCTGGTAAATCTCCTCTGCACCCTCTGTAATCCAGACAGCATCCTGGTGAATCTCCTCTGCACCCTCTCTATTCCAGACAGCATCCTGGTGAATCTCCTCTGCACCCTCTCTAATCCAGACAGCATCCTGGTAAATCTCCTCTGCACCCTCTCTAATCCAGACAGCATCCTGGTAAATCTCCTCTTCACCCTCTCTAACCCAGACAGCATCCTGGTCAATCTCCTCTGCACCCTCTCTAATCCAGACAGCATCCTGGTGAATCTCCTCTGCACCCTCTCTAATCCAGACAGCATCCTGGTGAATCTCCTCTGCACCCTCTCTAATCCAGACTGCATCCTGGTGAATCTCCTCTTCACCCTCTCTAACCCAGACAGCATCCTGGTGAGTCTCCTCTGCACCCTCTCTAATCCAGACAGCATCCTGGTAAATCTCCTCTGCACCCTCTGTAATTCAGACAGCATCCTGGTGAATCTCCTCTGCACCCTCTCTAATCCAGACAGCATCCTGGTAAATCTCCTCTTCACCCTCTCTAACCCAGACAGCATCCTGGTGAATCTCCTCTGCACCCTCTCTAATCCAGGCAACATCCTGGTGAATCTCCTCTTCACCCTCTCTAACCCAGACAGCATCCTGGTGAATCTGCTCTGCACCCTCTCTAATCCAGACAGCATCCTGGTAAATCTCCTCTGCACCCTCTCTAATCCAGGCAGCATCCTGGTGAATCTCCTCTTCACCCTGTCTAAACCAGTCAGCATCCTGGTGAATCTCCTCCGCACCCTCTCTAATCCAGACAGCATCCTGGTCAATCTCCTCTGCACCCTCTCTAATCCAGACAGCATCCTGGTGAATCTCCTCTGCACCCTCTCTAATCCAGGCAGCATCCTGGTAAATCTCCTCTGCACCCTCTCTAATCCAGACAGCATCCTGGTAAATCTCCTCTGCACCCTCTCTAATCCAGGCAGCATCCTGGTGAATCTCCTCTGCACCCTCTCTAACCCAGACAGCATCCTGGTGAATCTCCTCTGCACCCTCTCTTATCCAGACAGCATCCTGGTAAATCTCCTCTGCACCCTCTGTAATCCAGACAGCATCCTGGTGAATCTCCTCTGCACCCTCTCTAATCCAGACAGCATCCTGGTGAATCTCCTCTTCACCCTCTCTAACCCAGACAACATCCTGGTGAATCTCCTCTGCACCCTCTCTTATCCAGACAGCATCCTGGTAAATCTCCTCCGCACCCTCTGTAATCCAGACAGCATCCTGGTGAATCTCCTCTGCACCCTCTCTTATCCAGACAGCATCCTGGTAAATCTCCTCTGCACCCTCTCTAATCCAGACAGCATCCTGGTGAATCTCCTCTGCAACCTCTCTATTCCAGACAGCATCCTGGTAAATCTCCTCTGCACCCTCTCTAATCCAGACAGCATCCTGGTAAATCTCCTCTTCACCCTCTCTAACCCAGACAGCATCCTGGTAAATCTCCTCTGCACCCTCTCTAATCCAGACAGCATCCTGGTAAATCTCCTCTGCACCCTCTCTAATCCAGACAGCATCCTGGTAAATCTCCTCTGCACCCTCTCTAATCCAGACAGCATCCTGGTGAATCTCCTCTGCACCGTCTCTAATCCAGGCAGCATCCTGGCGAAACTCCTCTGCACCCTCTCTAATCCAGGCAGCGTTCAGGTGAATCTCCTCTTCACCCTCTCTAACGCAGACAGCATCCTGGTGAATCTCCACTGCACCCTCTCTAATCCAGACAGCATCCTGGTAAATCTCCTCTGCACCCTCTGTAATTCAGACAGCATCCTGGTGAATCTCCTCTGCACCCTCTCTAATCCAGACAGCATCCTGGTAAATCTCCTCTTCACCCTCTCTAACCCAGACAGCATCCTGCTGAATCTCCTCTGCACCCTCTCTAATCCAGGCAACATCCTGGTGAATCTCCTCTTCACCCTCTCTAACCCAGACAGCATCCTGGTGAATCTCCTCTGCACCCTCTCTTATTCAGACAGCATCCTGGTAAATCTCCTCTTCACCCTCTCTAAACCAGTCAGCATCCTGGTGAATCTCCTCCGCACCCTCTCTAATCCAGACAGCATCCTGGTCAATCTCCTCTGCACCCTCTCTAATCCAGACAGCATCCTGGTGAATCTCCTCTGCACCCTCTCTAATCCAGACAGCATCCTGGTGAATCTCCTCTGCACCCTCTCTAATCCAGACAGCATCCTGGTGAATCTCCTCTTCACCCTCTCTAACCCAGACAGCATCCTGGTGAGTCTCCTCTGCACCCTCTCTTATCCAGACAGCATCCTGGTAAATCTCCTCTGCACCCTCTGTAATCCAGACAGCATCCTGGTGAATCTACTCTGCACCCTCTCTTATCCAGACAGCATCCTGGTAAATCTCCTCTGCACCCTCTGTAATCCAGACAGCATCCTGGTGAATCTCCTCTGCACCCTCTCTAATCCAGACAGCATCCTGGTGAATCTCCTCTGCACCCTCTCTAATCCAGACAGCATCCTGGTAAATTTCCTGTGCACCCTCTCTAACGCAGACAGCATCCTGGTAAATCTCCTCTGCACCCTCTGTAATCCAGACAGCATCCTGGTGAATCTCCTCTGCACCCTCTCTAATCCAGACAGCATCCTGGTGAATCTCCTCTGCACCCTCTCTAATCCAGACAGCATCCTGGTAAATCTCCTCTGCACCCTCTCTAATCCAGACAGCATCCTGGTAAATCTCCTCTTCACCCTCTCTAACCCAGACAGCATCCTGGTAAATCTCCTCTGCACCCTCTCTAATCCAGACAGCATCCTGGTAAATCTCCTCTTCACCCTGTCTAAACCAGTCAGCATCCTGGTGAATCTCCTCCGCACCCTCTCTAATCCAGACAGCATCCTGGTCAATCTCCTCTGCACCCTCTCTAATCCAGACAGCATCCTGGCGAATCTCCTCTGCACCCTCTCTAATCCAGGCAGCGTTCAGGTGAATCTCCTCTTCACCCTCTCTAACTCAGACAGCATCCTGTTGAATCTCCACTGCACCCTCTCTAATCCAGTCAGCATCCTGGTGAATCTCCTCTTCACCCTCTCTAATCCAGACAGCATCCTGGTAAATCTCCTCTTCACCCTGTCTAAACCAGTCAGCATCCTGGTGAATCTCCTCCGCACCCTCTCTAATCCAGACAGCATCCTGGTCAATCTCCTCTGCACCCTCTCTAATCCAGACAGCATCCTCGTGAATCTCCTCTGCACCCTCTCTAATCCAGACAGCATCCTGGTGAATCTCCTCTGCACCCTCTCTAATCCAGACAGCATCCTGGTGAATCTCCTCTGCACCCTCTCTAATCCAGGCAGCATCCTGGTAAATCTCCTCTGCACCCTCTCTAATCCAGACAGCATCCTGGTGAATCTCCTCTTCACCCTCTCTAACCCAGACAGCATCCTGGTGAATCTCCTCTGCACACTCTCTTATCCAGACAGCATCCTGGTAAATCTCCTCTGCACCCTCTGTAATCCAGACAGCATCCTGGTGAATCTCCTCTGCACCCTCTCTTATCCAGACAGCATCCTGGTAAATCTCCTCTGCACCCTCTGTAATCCAGACAGCATCCTGGTGAATCTCCTCTGCACCCTCTCTAATCCAGACAGCATCCTGGTGAATCTCCACTGCACCCTCTGTAATCCAGACAGCATCCTGGTAAATCTCCTCTGCACCCTCTCTAATCCAGACAGCATCCTGGTGAATCTCCTCTTCACCCTCTCTAACCCAGACAGCATCCTGGTGAGTCTCCTCTGCACCCTCTCTAATCCAGACAGCATCCTGGTAAATCTCCTCTTCACCCTGTCTAAACCAGTCAGCATCCTGGTGAATCTCCTCCGCACCCTCTCTAATCCAGACAGCATCCTGGTCAATCTCCTCTGCACCCTCTCTAATCCAGACAGCATCCTGGTGAATCTCCTCTGCACCCTCTCTAATCCAGGCAGCATCCTGGTAAATCTCCTCTGCACCCTCTCTAATCCAGACAGCATCCTGGTAAATCTCCTCTGCACCCTCTCTAATCCAGGCAGCATCCTGGTGAATCTCCTCTGCACCCTCTCTAATCCAGGCAGCATCCTGGTGAATCTCCTCTTCACCCTCTCTAACCCAGACAGCATCCTGGTGAATCTCCTCTGCACCCTCTCTTATCCAGACAGCATCCTGGTAAATCTCCTCTGCACCCTCTGTAATCCAGACAGCATCCTGGTGAATCTCCTCTGCACCCTCTCTAATCCAGACAGCATCCTGGTGAATCTCCTCTTCACCCTCTCTAACCCAGACAGCATCCTGGTGAATCTCCTCTGCACCCTCTCTTATCCAGACAGCATCCTGGTAAATCTCCTCTGCACCCTCTGTAATCCAGACAGCATCCTGGTGAATCTCCTCTGCACCCTCTCTTATCCAGACAGCATCCTGGTAAATCTCCTCTGCACCCTCTCTAATCCAGACAGCATCCTGGTGAATCTCCTCTGCACCCTCTCTAATCCAGACAGCATCCTGGTAAATCTCCTCTGCACCCTCACTAATCCAGACAGCATCCTGGTAAATCTCCTCTTCACCCTCTCTAACCCAGACAGCATCCTGGTAAATCTCCTCTGCACCCTCTCTAATCCAGACAGCATCCTGGTAAATCTCCTCTGCACCCTCTCTAATCCAGACAGCATCCTGGTAAATCTCCTCTGCACCCTCTCTAATCCAGACAGCATCCTGGTGAATCTCCTCTGCACCGTCTCTAATCCAGGCAGCATCCTGGTGAATCTCCTCTGCACCCTCTCTAATCCAGGCAGCGTTCAGGTGAATCTCCTCTTCACCCTCTCTAACGCAGACAGCATCCTGGTGAATCTCCACTGCACCGTCTCTAATCCAGACAGCATCCTGGTAAATCTCCTCTGCACCCTCTGTAATTCAGACAGCATCCTGGTGAATCTCCTCTGCACCCTCTCTAATCCAGACAGCATCCTGGTAAATCTCCTCTGCACCCTCTGTAATTCAGACAGCATCCTGGTGAATCTCCTCTGCACCCTCTCTAATCCAGACAGCATCCTGGTAAATCTCCTCTTCACCCTCTCTAACCCAGACAGCATCCTGGTGAATCTCCTCTGCACCCTCTCTTATTCAGACAGCATATTGGTAAATCTCCTCTTCACCCTCTCTAAACCAGTCAGCATCCTGGTGAATCTCCTCCGCACCCTCTCTAATCCAGACAGCATCCTGGTAAATCTCCTCTGCACCCTCTGTAATTCAGACAGCATCCTGGTGAATCTCCTCTGCACCCTCTCTAATCCAGACAGCATCCTGGTAAATCTCCTCTTCACCCTCTCTAACCCAGACAGCATCCTGCTAAATCTCCTCTTCACCCTCTCTAAACCAGTCAGCATCCTGGTGAATCTCCTCCGCACCCTCTCTAATCCAGACAGCATCCTGGTCAATCTCCTCTGCACCCTCTCTAATCCAGACAGCATCCTGGTGAATCTCCTCCACACCCTCTCTAATCCAGACAGCATCCTGGTCAATCTCCTCTGCACCCTCTCTAATCCAGACAGCATCCTGGTGAATCTCCTCTGCACACTCTCTAATCCAGGCAGCATCCTGGTGAATCTCCTCTTCACCCTCTCTAACCCAGACAGCATCCTGGTGAATCTCCTCTGCACCCTCTCTTATTCAGACAGCATCCTGGTAAATCTCCTCTTCACCCTCTCTAAACCAGTCAGCATCCTGGTGAATCTCCTCCGCACCCTCTCTAATCCAGACAGCATCCTGGTCAATCTCCTCTGCACCCTCTCTAATCCAGACAGCATCCTGGTGAATCTCCTCCACACCCTCTCTAATCCAGACATCATCCTGGTCAATCTCCTCTGCACCCTCTCTAATCCAGACAGCATCCTGGTGAATCTCCTCTGCACACTCTCTAATCCAGACAGCATCCTGGTGAATCTCCTCTTCACCCTCTCTAACCCAGACAGCATCCTGGTGAGTCTCCTCTGCACCCTCTCTTATCCAGACAGCATCCTGGTAAATCTCCTCTGCACCCTCTGTAATCCAGACAGCATCCTGGTGAATCTACTCTGCACCCTCTCTTATCCAGACAGCATCCTGGTAAATCTCCTCTGCACCCTCTGTAATCCAGACAGCATCCTGGTGAATCTCCTCTGCACCTTCTCTAATCCAGACAGCATCCTGGTGAATCTCCTCTTCACCCTCTCTAACCCAGACAGCATCCTGGTGAGTCTCCTCTGCACCCTCTCTTATCCAGACAGCATCCTGGTAAATCTCCTCTGCACCCTCTGTAATCCAGACAGCATCCTGGTGAATCTACTCTGCACCCTCTCTTATCCAGACAGCATCCTGGTAAATCTCCTCTGCACCCTCTGTAATCCAGACAGCATCCTGGTGAATCTACTCTGCACCCTCTCTTATCCAGACAGCATCCTGGTAAATCTCCTCTGCACCCTCTGTAATCCAGACAGCATCTTGGTGAATCTCCTCTGCACCCTCTCTAATCCAGACAGCATCCTGGTGAATCTCCTCTGCACCCTCTCTAATCCAGACAGCATCCTGGTAAATTTCCTGTGCACCCTCTCTAACGCAGACAGCATCCTGGTGAATCTCCTCCGCACCCTCTCTAATCCAGACAGCATCCTGGTCAATCTCCTCTGCACCCTCTCTAATCCAGACAGCATCCTGGTGAATCTCCTCTGCACCCTCTCTAATCCAGGCAGCATCCTGGTAAATCTCCTCTGCACCCTCTCTAATCCAGACAGCATCCTGGTAAATCTCCTCTGCACCCTCTCTAATCCAGGCAGCATCCTGGTGAATCTCCTCTGCACCCTCTCTAATCCAGGCAGCATCCTGGTGAATCTCCTCTTCACCCTCTCTAACCCAGACAGCATCCTGGTGAATCTCCTCTGCACCCTCTCTTATCCAGACAGCATCCTGGTAAATCTCCTCTGCACCCTCTGTAATCCAGACAGCATCCTGGTGAATCTCCTCTGCACCCTCTCTAATCCAGACAGCATCCTGGTGAATCTCCTCTTCACCCTCTCTAACCCAGACAGCATCCTGGTGAATCTCCTCTGCACCCTCTCTTATCCAGACAGCATCCTGGTAAATCTCCTCTGCACCCTCTGTAATCCAGACAGCATCCTGGTGAATCTCCTCTGCACCCTCTCTTATCCAGACAGCATCCTGGTAAATCTCCTCTGCACCCTCTCTAATCCAGACAGCATCCTGGTGAATCTCCTCTGCACCCTCTCTAATCCAGACAGCATCCTGGTAAATCTCCTCTGCACCCTCACTAATCCAGACAGCATCCTGGTAAATCTCCTCTTCACCCTCTCTAACCCAGACAGCATCCTGGTAAATCTCCTCTGCACCCTCTCTAATCCAGACAGCATCCTGGTAAATCTCCTCTGCACCCTCTCTAATCCAGACAGCATCCTGGTAAATCTCCTCTGCACCCTCTCTAATCCAGACAGCATCCTGGTGAATCTCCTCTGCACCGTCTCTAATCCAGGCAGCATCCTGGCGAATCTCCTCTGCACCCTCTCTAATCCAGGCAGCGTTCAGGTGAATCTCCTCTTCACCCTCTCTAACGCAGACAGCATCCTGGTGAATCTCCACTGCACCGTCTCTAATCCAGACAGCATCCTGGTAAATCTCCTCTGCACCCTCTGTAATTCAGACAGCATCCTGGTGAATCTCCTCTGCACCCTCTCTAATCCAGACAGCATCCTGGTAAATCTCCTCTTCACCCTCTCTAACCCAGACAGCATCCTGCTAAATCTCCTCTTCACCCTCTCTAAACCAGTCAGCATCCTGGTGAATCTCCTCCGCACCCTCTCTAATCCAGACAGCATCCTGGTCAATCTCCTCTGCACCCTCTCTAATCCAGACAGCATCCTGGTGAATCTCCTCCACACCCTCTCTAATCCAGACAGCATCCTGGTCAATCTCCTCTGCACCCTCTCTAATCCAGACAGCATCCTGGTGAATCTCCTCTGCACACTCTCTAATCCAGGCAGCATCCTGGTGAATCTCCTCTTCACCCTCTCTAACCCAGACAGCATCCTGGTGAATCTCCTCTGCACCCTCTCTTATTCAGACAGCATCCTGGTAAATCTCCTCTTCACCCTCTCTAAACCAGTCAGCATCCTGGTGAATCTCCTCCGCACCCTCTCTAATCCAGACAGCATCCTGGTCAATCTCCTCTGCACCCTCTCTAATCCAGACAGCATCCTGGTGAATCTCCTCCACACCCTCTCTAATCCAGACAGCATCCTGGTCAATCTCCTCTGCACCCTCTCTAATCCAGACAGCATCCTGGTGAATCTCCTCTGCACACTCTCTAATCCAGACAGCATCCTGGTGAATCTCCTCTTCACCCTCTCTAACCCAGACAGCATCCTGGTGAGTCTCCTCTGCACCCTCTCTTATCCAGACAGCATCCTGGTAAATCTCCTCTGCACCCTCTGTAATACAGACAGCATCCTGGTGAATCTACTCTGCACCCTCTCTTATCCAGACAGCATCCTGGTAAATCTCCTCTGCACCCTCTGTAATCCAGACAGCATCCTGGTGAATCTCCTCTGCACCTTCTCTAATCCAGACAGCATCCTGGTGAATCTCCTCTTCACCCTCTCTAACCCAGACAGCATCCTGGTGAGTCTCCTCTGCACCCTCTCTTATCCAGACAGCATCCTGGTAAATCTCCTCTGCACCCTCTGTAATCCAGACAGCATCCTGGTGAATCTACTGTGCACCCTCTCTTATCCAGACAGCATCCTGGTAAATCTCCTCTGCACCCTCTGTAATCCAGACAGCATCTTGGTGAATCTCCTCTGCACCCTCTCTAATCCAGACAGCATCCTGGTGAATCTCCTCTGCACCCTCTCTAATCCAGACAGCATCCTGGTAAATTTCCTGTGCACCCTCTCTAACGCAGACAGCATCCTGGTAAATCTCCTCTGCACCCTCTGTAATCCAGACAGCATCCTGGTGAATCTCCTCTGCACCCTCTCTAATCCAGACAGCATCCTGGTGAATCTCCTCTGCACCCTCTCTAATCCAGACAGCATCCTGGTAAATCTCCTCTGCACCCTCTCTAATCCAGACAGCATCCTGGTAAATCTCCTCTTCACCCTCTCTAACCCAGACAGCATCCTGGTAAATCTCCTCTGCACCCTCTCTAATCCAGACAGCATCCTGGTAAATCTCCTCTTCACCCTGTCTAAACCAGTCAGCATCCTGGTGAATCTCCTCCGCACCCTCTCTAATCCAGACAGCATCCTGGTCAATCTCCTCTGCACCCTCTCTAATCCAGACAGCATCCTGGCGAATCTCCTCTGCACCCTCTCTAATCCAGGCAGCGTTCAGGTGAATCTCCTCTTCACCCTCTCTAACGCAGACAGCATCCTGGTGAATCTCCACTGCACCCTCTCTAATCCAGACAGCATCCTGGTAAATCTCCTCTTCACCCTGTCTAAACCAGTCAGCATCCTGGTGAATCTCCTCCGCACCCTCTCTAATCCAGACAGCATCCTGGTGAATCTCCTCTTCACCCTCTCTAACCCAGACAGCATCCTGGTGAGTCTCCTCTGCACCCTCTCTTATCCAGACAGCATCCTGGTAAATCTCCTCTGCACCCTCTGTAATCCAGACAGCATCCTGGTGAATCTACTCTGCACCCTCTCTTATCCAGACAGCATCCTGGTAAATCTCCTCTGCACCCTCTGTAATCCAGACAGCATCCTGGTGAATCTCCTCTGCACCCTCTCTAATCCAGACAGCATCCTGGTGAATCTCCTCTGCACCCTCTCTAATCCAGACAGCATCCTGGTAAATTTCCTGTGCACCCTCTCTAACGCAGACAGCATCCTGGTAAATCTCCTCTGCACCCTCTGTAATCCAGACAGCATCCTGGTGAATCTCCTCTGCACCCTCTCTAATCCAGACAGCATCCTGGTGAATCTCCTCTGCACCCTCTCTAATCCAGACAGCATCCTGGTAAATCTCCTCTGCACCCTCTCTAATCCAGACAGCATCCTGGTAAATCTCCTCTTCACCCTCTCTAACCCAGACAGCATCCTGGTAAATCTCCTCTGCACGCTCTCTAATCCAGACAGCATCCTGGTAAATCTCCTCTTCACCCTGTCTAAACTAGTCAGCATCCTGGTGAATCTCCTCCGCACCCTCTCTAATCCAGACAGCATCCTGGTCAATCTCCTCTGCACCCTCTCTAATCCAGACAGCATCCTGGCGAATCTCCTCTGCACCCTCTCTAATCCAGGCAGCGTTCAGGTGAATCTCCTCTTCACCCTCTCTAACGCAGACAGCATCCTGGTGAATCTCCACTGCACCCTCTCTAATCCAGACAGCATCCTGGTAAATCTCCTCTGCACCCTCTGTAATTCAGACAGCATCCTGGTGAATCTCCTCTGCACCCTCTCTAATCCAGACAGCATCCTGGTAAATCTCCTCTTCACCCTCTCTAACCCAGACAGCATCCTGGTGAATCTCCTCTGCACCCTCTCTAATCCAGGCAACATCCTGGTGAATCTCCTCTTCACCCTCTCTAATCCAGACAGCATCCTGGTCAATCTCCTCTGCACCCTCTCTAATCCAGACAGCATCCTGGTGAATCTCCTCTGCACACTCTCTAATCCAGGCAGCATCCTGGTGAATCTCCTCTTCACCCTCTCTAACCCAGACAGCATCCTGGTGAATCTCCTCTGCACCCTCTCTTATTCAGACAGCATCCTGGTAAATCTCCTCTTCACCCTCTCTAAACCAGTCAGCATCCTGGTGAATCTCCTCCGCACCCTCTCTAATCCAGACAGCATCCTGGTCAATCTCCTCTGCACCCTCTCTAATCCAGACAGCATCCTGGTGAATCTCCTCCACACCCTCTCTAATCCAGACAGCATCCTGGTCAATCTCCTCTGCACCCTCTCTAATCCAGACAGCATCCTGGTGAATCTCCTCTGCACACTCTCTAATCCAGACAGCATCCTGGTGAATCTCCTCTTCACCCTCTCTAACCCAGACAGCATCCTGGTGAGTCTCCTCTGCACCCTCTCTTATCCAGACAGCATCCTGGTAAATCTCCTCTGCACCCTCTGTAATCCAGACAGCATCCTGGTGAATCTACTCTGCACCCTCTCTTATCCAGACAGCATCCTGGTAAATCTCCTCTGCACCCTCTGTAATCCAGACAGCATCCTGGTGAATCTCCTCTGCACCTTCTCTAATCCAGACAGCATCCTGGTGAATCTCCTCTTCACCCTCTCTAACCCAGACAGCATCCTGGTGAGTCTCCTCTGCACCCTCTCTTATCCAGACAGCATCCTGGTAAATCTCCTCTGCACCCTCTGTAATCCAGACAGCATCCTGGTGAATCTACTCTGCACCCTCTCTTATCCAGACAGCATCCTGGTAAATCTCCTCTGCACCCTCTGTAATCCAGACAGCATCTTGGTGAATCTCCTCTGCACCCTCTCTAATCCAGACAGCATCCTGGTGAATCTCCTCTGCACCCTCTCTAATCCAGACAGCATCCTGGTAAATTTCCTGTGCACCCTCTCTAACGCAGACAGCATCCTGGTAAATCTCCTCTGCACCCTCTGTAATCCAGACAGCATCCTGGTGAATCTCCTCTGCACCCTCTCTAATCCAGACAGCATCCTGGTGAATCTCCTCTGCACCCTCTCTAATCCAGACAGCATCCTGGTAAATCTCCTCTGCACCCTCTCTAATCCAGACAGCATCCTGGTAAATCTCCTCTTCACCCTCTCTAACCCAGACAGCATCCTGGTAAATCTCCTCTGCACCCTCTCTAATCCAGACAGCATCCTGGTAAATCTCCTCTTCACCCTGTCTAAACCAGTCAGCATCCTGGTGAATCTCCTCCGCACCCTCTCTAATCCAGACAGCATCCTGGTCAATCTCCTCTGCACCCTCTCTAATCCAGACAGCATCCTGGCGAATCTCCTCTGCACCCTCTCTAATCCAGGCAGCGTTCAGGTGAATCTCCTCTTCACCCTCTCTAACGCAGACAGCATCCTGGTGAATCTCCACTGCACCCTCTCTAATCCAGACAGCATCCTGGTAAATCTCCTCTTCACCCTGTCTAAACCAGTCAGCATCCTGGTGAATCTCTTCCGCACCCTCTCTAATCCAGACAGCATCCTGGTGAATCTCCTCTTCACCCTCTCTAACCCAGACAGCATCCTGGTGAGTCTCCTCTGCACCCTCTCTTATCCAGACAGCATCCTGGTAAATCTCCTCTGCACCCTCTGTAATCCAGACAGCATCCTGGTGAATCTACTCTGCACCCTCTCTTATCCAGACAGCATCCTGGTAAATCTCCTCTGCACCCTCTGTAATCCAGACAGCATCCTGGTGAATCTCCTCTGCACCCTCTCTAATCCAGACAGCATCCTGGTGAATCTCCTCTGCACCCTCTCTAATCCAGACAGCATCCTGGTAAATTTCCTGTGCACCCTCTCTAACGCAGACAGCATCCTGGTAAATCTCCTCTGCACCCTCTGTAATCCAGACAGCATCCTGGTGAATCTCCTCTGCACCCTCTCTAATCCAGACAGCATCCTGGTGAATCTCCTCTGCACCCTCTCTAATCCAGACAGCATCCTGGTAAATCTCCTCTGCACCCTCTCTAATCCAGACAGCATCCTGGTAAATCTCCTCTTCACCCTCTCTAACCCAGACAGCATCCTGGTAAATCTCCTCTGCACGCTCTCTAATCCAGACAGCATCCTGGTAAATCTCCTCTTCACCCTGTCTAAACTAGTCAGCATCCTGGTGAATCTCCTCCGCACCCTCTCTAATCCAGACAGCATCCTGGTCAATCTCCTCTGCACCCTGTCTAATCCAGACAGCATCCTGGCGAATCTCCTCTGCACCCTCTCTAATCCAGGCAGCGTTCAGGTGAATCTCCTCTTCACCCTCTCTAACGCAGACAGCATCCTGGTGAATCTCCACTGCACCCTCTCTAATCCAGACAGCATCCTGGTAAATCTCCTCTGCACCCTCTGTAATTCAGACAGCATCCTGGTGAATCTCCTCTGCACCCTCTCTAATCCAGACAGCGTCCTGGTAAATCTCCTCTTCACCCTCTCTAACCCAGACAGCATCCTGGTGAATCTCCTCTGCACCCTCTCTAATCCAGGCAACATCCTGGTGAATCTCCTCTTCACCCTCTCTAACCCAGACAGCATCCTGGTGAATCTCCTCTGCACCCTCTCTTATTCAGACAGCATCCTGGTAAATCTCCTCTTCACCCTCTCTAAACCAGTCAGCATCCTGGTGAATCTCCTCCGCACCCTCTCTAATCCAGACAGCATCCTGGTGAATCTCCTCTGCACCCTCTCTAATCCAGACAGCATCCTGGTGAATCTCCTCCACACCCTCTCTAATCCAGACAGCATCCTGGTCAATCTCCTCTGCACCCTCTCTAATCCAGACAGCATCCTGGTGAATCTCCTCTGCACCCTCTCTAATCCAGACAGCATCCTGGTGAATCTCCTCTGCACCCTCTCTAATCCAGACAGCATCCTGGTGAATCTCCTCTTCACCCTCTCTAACCCAGACAGCATCCTGGTGAGTCTCCTCTGCACCCTCTCTTATCCAGACAGCATCCTGGTAAATCTCCTCTGCACCCTCTGTAATCCAGACAGCATCCTGGTGAATCTACTCTGCACCCTCTCTTATCCAGACAGCATCCTGGTAAATCTCCTCTGCACCCTCTGTAATCCAGACAGCATCCTGGTGAATCTCCTCTGCACCCTCTCTAATCCAGACAGCATCCTGGTGAATCTCCTCTGCACCCTCTCTAATCCAGACAGCATCCTGGTAAATTTCCTGTGCACCCTCTCTAACGCAGACAGCATCCTGGTAAATCTCCTCTGCACCCTCTGTAATCCAGACAGCATCCTGGTGAATCTCCTCTGCACCCTCTCTAATCCAGACAGCATCCTGGTGAATCTCCTCTGCACCCTCTCTAATCCAGACAGCATCCTGGTAAATCTCCTCTGCACCCTCTCTAATCCAGACAGCATCCTGGTAAATCTCCTCTTCACCCTCTCTAACCCAGACAGCATCCTGGTAAATCTCCTCTGCACCCTCTCTAATCCAGACAGCATCCTGGTGAATCTCCTCTGCACCCTCTCTAATCCAGACAGCATCCTGGTGAATCTCCTCTGCACCCTCTCTAATCCAGACAGCATCCTGGTGAATCTCCTCTTCACCCTCTCTAACCCAGACAGCATCCTGGTGAGTCTCCTCTGCACCCTCTCTTATCCAGACAGCATCCTGGTAAATCTCCTCTGCACCCTCTGTAATCCAGACAGCATCCTGGTGAATCTACTCTGCACCCTCTCTTATCCAGACAGCATCCTGGTAAATCTCCTCTGCACCCTCTGTAATCCAGACAGCATCCTGGTGAATCTCCTCTGCACCCTCTCTAATCCAGACAGCATCCTGGTGAATCTCCTCTGCACCCTCTCTAATCCAGACAGCATCCTGGTAAATTTCCTGTGCACCCTCTCTAACGCAGACAGCATCCTGGTAAATCTCCTCTGCACCCTCTGTAATCCAGACAGCATCCTGGTGAATCTCCTCTGCACCCTCTCTAATCCAGACAGCATCCTGGTGAATCTCCTCTGCACCCTCTCTAATCCAGACAGCATCCTGGTAAATCTCCTCTGCACCCTCTCTAATCCAGACAGCATCCTGGTAAATCTCCTCTTCACCCTCTCTAACCCAGACAGCATCCTGGTAAATCTCCTCTGCACCCTCTCTAATCCAGACAGCATCCTGGTAAATCTCCTCTTCACCCTGTCTAAACCAGTCAGCATCCTGGTGAATCTCCTCCGCACCCTCTCTAATCCAGACAGCATCCTGGTCAATCTCCTCTGTACCCTCTCTAATCCAGACAGCATCCTGGCGAATCTCCTCTGCACCCTCTCTAATCCAGTCAGCGTTCAGGTGAATCTCCTCTTCACCCTCTCTAACGCAGACAGCATCCTGGTGAATCTCCACTGCACCCTCTCTAATCCAGACAGCATCCTGGTAAATCTCCTCTTCACCCTGTCTAAACCAGTCAGCATCCTGGTGAATCTCCTCCGCACCCTCTCTAATCCAGACAGCATCCTGGTGAATCTCCTCTTCACCCTCTCTAACCCAGACAGCATCCTGGTGAGTCTCCTCTGCACCCTCTCTTATCCAGACAGCATCCTGGTAAATCTCCTCTGCACCCTCTGTAATCCAGACAGCATCCTGGTGAATCTACTCTGCACCCTCTCTTATCCAGACAGCATCCTGGTAAATCTCCTCTGCACCCTCTGTAATCCAGACAGCATCCTGGTGAATCTCCTCTGCACCCTCTCTAATCCAGACAGCATCCTGGTGAATCTCCTCTGCACCCTCTCTAATCCAGACAGCATCCTGGTAAATTTCCTGTGTACCCTCTCTAACGCAGACAGCATCCTGGTAAATCTCCTCTGCACCCTCTGTAATCCAGACAGCATCCTGGTGAATCTCCTCTGCACCCTCTCTAATCCAGACAGTATCCTGGTGAATCTCCTCTGCACCCTCTCTAATCCAGACAGCATCCTGGTAAATCTCCTCTGCACCCTCTCTAATCCAGACAGCATCCTGGTAAATCTCCTCTTCACCCTCTCTAACCCAGACAGCATCCTGGTAAATCTCCTCTGCACCCTCTCTAATCCAGACAGCATCCTGGTAAATCTCCTCTTCACCCTGTCTAAACCAGTCAGCATCCTGGTGAATCTCCTCCGCACCCTCTCTAATCCAGACAGCATCCTGGTCAATCTCCTCTGCACCCTCTCTAATCCAGACAGCATCCTGGCGAATCTCCTCTGCACCCTCTCTAATCCAGGCAGCGTTCAGGTGAATCTCCACTGCACCCTCTCTAATCCAGCCAGCATCCTGGTAAATCTCCTCTGCACCCTCTGTAATTCAGACAGCATCCTGGTGAATCTCCTCTGCACCCTCTCTAATCCAGACAGCATCCTGGTAAATCTCCTCTTCACCCTCTCTAACCCAGACAGCATCCTGCTGAATCTCCGCTGCACCCTCTCTAATCCAGGTAACATCCTGGTGAATCTCCTCTTCACCCTCGCTAACCCAGACAGCATCCTGGTGAATCTCCTCTGCACCCTCTCTTATTGAGACAGCATCCTGGTAAATCTCCTCTTCACCCTCTCTAAACCAGTCAGCATCCTGGTGAATCACCTCCGCACCCTCTCTAATCCAGACAGCATCCTGGTCAATCTCATCTGCACCCTCTCTAATCCAGACAGCATCCTGGTGAATCTCCTCCGCACCCTCTCTAATCCAGACAGCATCCTGGTCAATCTCCTCTGCACCCTCTCTAATCCAGACAGCATCCTGGTGAATCTCCTCTGCACCCTCTCTAATCCAGACAGCATCCTGGTGAATCTCCTCTGCACCCTCTCTAATCCAGACAGCATTCTGGTGAATCTCCTCTGCACCCTCTCTAATCCAGACAGCATCCTGGTGAATCTCCTCTGCACCCTCTCTAATCCAGACAGCATCCTGGTGAATCTCCTCTGCACCCTCTCTAATCCAGACAGCATCCTGGTGAATCTCCTCCGCACCCTCTCTAATCCAGACAGCATCCTAGCGAATCTCCTCTGCACCCTCTCTAATCCAAACAGCATCCTGGTGAATCTCCTCTGCACCCACTCTAATCCAAACAGCATCCTGCTGAATCTTCTCTGCACCCTCTCTACTCCAAACAGCATCTGGTGAATCTCCTCTGCACCCTCTCTAATCCAGGCAGCATCCTGGTGAATCTCCTATGCACCTCTCTAATCCAGACAGCATCCTGGTGAATCTGCTCTGCACCCTCTCTAATCCAAACAGCATCTTGGTAAATCTCCTGTGCACCCTCTCTAATCCAGACAGCATCCTGGTGAATCTCCTCTGCACCCTCTCTAATCCAGACAGCATCCTGGTAAATCTCCTCTGCACCCTCTCTAATCCAAACAGCATCCTGGTAAATCTCCTCTGCACCCTCTCTAATCCAAACAGCATCCTGATAAATCTCCTCTGCACCCTCTCCAATCCTGACAGCATCCTGGTGAATCTCCTCTGCACCCTCTCTAATCCAGGCAGCATCCTGGTGAATCTCCTCTGCACCCTGTCTAAACCAGTCAGCATCCTGGTGAATCTCCTCTTCACCCTCTCTAACCCAGACAGCATCCTGGTGAATCTCCTCTGCACCCTCTCTTATTCAGACAGCATCCTGGTAAATCTCCTCTTCACCCTCTCTAACCCAGACAGCATCCTGGTAAATCTCCTCTGCACCCTCTCTAATCCAGACAGCATCCCGGTTTATCTCCTCTGCACCCTCTCTAATCCAGACAGCATCCTGGTAAATCTCCTCTGCACCCTCTCTAATCCAGACAGCATCCTGGTGAATCTCCTCTGCACCCTCTCTAATCCAGGCATCATCCTGACGAATCTCCTCTGCACCCTCTCTAATCCAGGCAGCGTTCAGGTGAATCTCCTCTTCACCCTCTCTAACGCAGACAGCATCCTGGTGAATCTCCACTGCACCCTCTCTAATCCAGACAGCATCCTGGTAAATCTCCTCTGCACCCTCTGTAATTCAGACAGCATCCTGGTGAATCTCCTCTGCACCCTCTCTAATCCAGACAGCATCCTGGTGAATCTCCTCTGCACCCTCTCTAATCCAGACAGCATCCTGGTGAATCTCCTCTGCACCCTCTCTAATCCAGACAGCATCCTGGTGAATCTCCTCTTCACCCTCTCTAACCCAGACAGCATCCTGGTGAGTCTCCTCTGCACCCTCTCTTATCCAGACAGCATCCTGGTAAATCTCCTCTGCACCCTCTGTAATCCAGACAGCATCCTGGTGAATCTACTCTGCACCCTCTCTTATCCAGACAGCATCCTGGTAAATCTCCTCTGCACCCTCTGTAATCCAGACAGCATCCTGGTGAATCTCCTCTGCACCCTCTCTAATCCAGACAGCATCCTGGTGAATCTCCTCTGCACCCTCTCTAATCCAGACAGCATCCTGGTAAATTTCCTGTGCACCCTCTCTAACGCAGACAGCATCCTGGTAAATCTCCTCTGCACCCTCTGTAATCCAGACAGCATCCTGGTGAATCTCCTCTGCACCCTCTCTAATCCAGACAGCATCCTGGTGAATCTCCTCTGCACCCTCTCTAATCCAGACAGCATCCTGGTAAATCTCCTCTGCACCCTCTCTAATCCAGACAGCATCCTGGTAAATCTCCTCTTCACCCTCTCTAACCCAGACAGCATCCTGGTAAATCTCCTCTGCACCCTCTCTAATCCAGACAGCATCCTGGTGAATCTCCTCTGCACCCTCTCTAATCCAGACAGCATCCTGGTGAATCTCCTCTGCACCCTCTCTAATCCAGACAGCATCCTGGTGAATCTCCTCTTCACCCTCTCTAACCCAGACAGCATCCTGGTGAGTCTCCTCTGCACCCTCTCTTATCCAGACAGCATCCTGGTAAATCTCCTCTGCACCCTCTGTAATCCAGACAGCATCCTGGTGAATCTACTCTGCACCCTCTCTTATCCAGACAGCATCCTGGTAAATCTCCTCTGCACCCTCTGTAATCCAGACAGCATCCTGGTGAATCTCCTCTGCACCCTCTCTAATCCAGACAGCATCCTGGTGAATCTCCTCTGCACCCTCTCTAATCCAGACAGCATCCTGGTAAATTTCCTGTGCACCCTCTCTAACGCAGACAGCATCCTGGTAAATCTCCTCTGCACCCTCTGTAATCCAGACAGCATCCTGGTGAATCTCCTCTGCACCCTCTCTAATCCAGACAGCATCCTGGTGAATCTCCTCTGCACCCTCTCTAATCCAGACAGCATCCTGGTAAATCTCCTCTGCACCCTCTCTAATCCAGACAGCATCCTGGTAAATCTCCTCTTCACCCTCTCTAACCCAGACAGCATCCTGGTAAATCTCCTCTGCACCCTCTCTAATCCAGACAGCATCCTGGTAAATCTCCTCTTCACCCTGTCTAAACCAGTCAGCATCCTGGTGAATCTCCTCCGCACCCTCTCTAATCCAGACAGCATCCTGGTCAATCTCCTCTGTACCCTCTCTAATCCAGACAGCATCCTGGCGAATCTCCTCTGCACCCTCTCTAATCCAGTCAGCGTTCAGGTGAATCTCCTCTTCACCCTCTCTAACGCAGACAGCATCCTGGTGAATCTCCACTGCACCCTCTCTAATCCAGACAGCATCCTGGTAAATCTCCTCTTCACCCTGTCTAAACCAGTCAGCATCCTGGTGAATCTCCTCCGCACCCTCTCTAATCCAGACAGCATCCTGGTGAATCTCCTCTTCACCCTCTCTAACCCAGACAGCATCCTGGTGAGTCTCCTCTGCACCCTCTCTTATCCAGACAGCATCCTGGTAAATCTCCTCTGCACCCTCTGTAATCCAGACAGCATCCTGGTGAATCTACTCTGCACCCTCTCTTATCCAGACAGCATCCTGGTAAATCTCCTCTGCACCCTCTGTAATCCAGACAGCATCCTGGTGAATCTCCTCTGCACCCTCTCTAATCCAGACAGCATCCTGGTGAATCTCCTCTGCACCCTCTCTAATCCAGACAGCATCCTGGTAAATTTCCTGTGTACCCTCTCTAACGCAGACAGCATCCTGGTAAATCTCCTCTGCACCCTCTGTAATCCAGACAGCATCCTGGTGAATCTCCTCTGCACCCTCTCTAATCCAGACAGTATCCTGGTGAATCTCCTCTGCACCCTCTCTAATCCAGACAGCATCCTGGTAAATCTCCTCTGCACCCTCTCTAATCCAGACAGCATCCTGGTAAATCTCCTCTTCACCCTCTCTAACCCAGACAGCATCCTGGTAAATCTCCTCTGCACCCTCTCTAATCCAGACAGCATCCTGGTAAATCTCCTCTTCACCCTGTCTAAACCAGTCAGCATCCTGGTGAATCTCCTCCGCACCCTCTCTAATCCAGACAGCATCCTGGTCAATCTCCTCTGCACCCTCTCTAATCCAGACAGCATCCTGGCGAATCTCCTCTGCACCCTCTCTAATCCAGGCAGCGTTCAGGTGAATCTCCACTGCACCCTCTCTAATCCAGCCAGCATCCTGGTAAATCTCCTCTGCACCCTCTGTAATTCAGACAGCATCCTGGTGAATCTCCTCTGCACCCTCTCTAATCCAGACAGCATCCTGGTAAATCTCCTCTTCACCCTCTCTAACCCAGACAGCATCCTGCTGAATCTCCGCTGCACCCTCTCTAATCCAGGTAACATCCTGGTGAATCTCCTCTTCACCCTCGCTAACCCAGACAGCATCCTGGTGAATCTCCTCTGCACCCTCTCTTATTGAGACAGCATCCTGGTAAATCTCCTCTTCACCCTCTCTAAACCAGTCAGCATCCTGGTGAATCACCTCCGCACCCTCTCTAATCCAGACAGCATCCTGGTCAATCTCATCTGCACCCTCTCTAATCCAGACAGCATCCTGGTGAATCTCCTCCGCACCCTCTCTAATCCAGACAGCATCCTGGTCAATCTCCTCTGCACCCTCTCTAATCCAGACAGCATCCTGGTGAATCTCCTCTGCACCCTCTCTAATCCAGACAGCATCCTGGTGAATCTCCTCTGCACCCTCTCTAATCCAGACAGCATTCTGGTGAATCTCCTCTGCACCCTCTCTAATCCAGACAGCATCCTGGTGAATCTCCTCTGCACCCTCTCTAATCCAGACAGCATCCTGGTGAATCTCCTCTGCACCCTCTCTAATCCAGACAGCATCCTGGTGAATCTCCTCCGCACCCTCTCTAATCCAGACAGCATCCTAGCGAATCTCCTCTGCACCCTCTCTAATCCAAACAGCATCCTGGTGAATCTCCTCTGCACCCACTCTAATCCAAACAGCATCCTGCTGAATCTTCTCTGCACCCTCTCTACTCCAAACAGCATCTGGTGAATCTCCTCTGCACCCTCTCTAATCCAGGCAGCATCCTGGTGAATCTCCTATGCACCTCTCTAATCCAGACAGCATCCTGGTGAATCTGCTCTGCACCCTCTCTAATCCAAACAGCATCTTGGTAAATCTCCTGTGCACCCTCTCTAATCCAGACAGCATCCTGGTGAATCTCCTCTGCACCCTCTCTAATCCAGACAGCATCCTGGTAAATCTCCTCTGCACCCTCTCTAATCCAAACAGCATCCTGGTAAATCTCCTCTGCACCCTCTCTAATCCAAACAGCATCCTGATAAATCTCCTCTGCACCCTCTCCAATCCTGACAGCATCCTGGTGAATCTCCTCTGCACCCTCTCTAATCCAGGCAGCATCCTGGTGAATCTCCTCTGCACCCTGTCTAAACCAGTCAGCATCCTGGTGAATCTCCTCTTCACCCTCTCTAACCCAGACAGCATCCTGGTGAATCTCCTCTGCACCCTCTCTTATTCAGACAGCATCCTGGTAAATCTCCTCTTCACCCTCTCTAACCCAGACAGCATCCTGGTAAATCTCCTCTGCACCCTCTCTAATCCAGACAGCATCCCGGTTTATCTCCTCTGCACCCTCTCTAATCCAGACAGCATCCTGGTAAATCTCCTCTGCACCCTCTCTAATCCAGACAGCATCCTGGTGAATCTCCTCTGCACCCTCTCTAATCCAGGCATCATCCTGACGAATCTCCTCTGCACCCTCTCTAATCCAGGCAGCGTTCAGGTGAATCTCCTCTTCACCCTCTCTAACGCAGACAGCATCCTGGTGAATCTCCACTGCACCCTCTCTAATCCAGACAGCATCCTGGTAAATCTCCTCTGCACCCTCTGTAATTCAGACAGCATCCTGGTGAATCTCCTCTGCACCCTCTCTAATCCAGACAGCATCCTGGTAAATCTCCTCTTCACCCTCTCGAACCCAGACAGCATCCTGGTGAATCTCCTCTGTACCCTCTCTTATCCAGACAGCATCCTGGTAAATCTCCTCTGCACCCTCTGTAATCCAGGCAGCATCCTGGTAAATCTCCTCTTCACCCTCTCTAATCCAGGCAGCATCCTGGTAAATCTCCTCTGCACCCTCTTTAATCCAGACAGCATCCTGGTGAATCTCCTCTGCACCCTCTCTAATCCAGGCAGCATCCTGGTAAATCTCCTCTGCACCCTCTCTAATCCAGACAGCATCCTGGTAAATCTCCTCTGCACCCTCTCTAATCCAGGCAGCATCCTGGTGAATCTCCTCTGCACCCTCTCTAATCCAGGCAGCATCCTGGTGAATCTCCTCTTCACCCTCTCTAAACTAGACAGCATCCTGGTGAATCTCCACTGCACCCTCTCTTATCCAGACAGCAACCTGGTAAATCTCCTCTGCACCCACTCTTATCCAGACAGCATCCTGGTAAATCTGCTCTGCACCCTCTGTAATCCAGACAGCATCCTAGTGAATCTCCTCTGCACCCTCTCTAATCCAGACAGCATCCTGGTGAATCTCCTCTGCACCCTCTCTAATCCAGACAGCATCCTGGTAAATCTCCTCTGCACCCTCTCTAATCCAGACAGCATCCTGGTAAATCTCCTCTTCACCCTCTCTAACCCAGACAGCATCCTGGTAAATCTCCTCTGCACCCTCTCTAATCCAGACAGCATCCTGGTAAATCTCCTCTGCACCCTCTCTAATCCAGACAGCATCCTGGTAAATCTCCTCTGCACCGTCTCTAATCCAGACAGCATCCTGGTGAATCTCCTCTGCACCCTCTCTAATCCAGGCATCATCCTGGCGAATCTCCTCTGCACCCTCTCTAATCCAGGCAGCGTTCAGGTGAATCTCCTCTTCACCCTCTCGAACGCAGACAGCATCCTGGTGAATCTCCACTGCACCCTCTCTAATCCAGACAGCATCCTGGTAAATCTCCTCTGCACCCTCTGTAATTCAGACAGCATCCTGGTGAATCTCCTCTGCACCCTCTCTAATCCAGACAGCTTCCTGGTAAATCTCCTCTTCACCCTGTCTAAACCAGTCAGCATCCTGGTGAATCTCCTCCGCACCCTCTCTAATCCAGACAGCATCCTGGTCAATCTCCTCTGCACCCTCTCTAATCCAGACAGCATCCTGGTGAATCTCCTCTGCACCCTCTCTAATCCAGGCAGCATCCTGGTAAATCTCCTCTGCACCCTCTCTAATCCAGACAGCATCCTGGTAAATCTCCTCTGCACCCTCTCTAATCCAGACAGCATCCTGGTGAATCTCCTCTGCACCCCCTCTAATCCAGGCAGCATCCTGGTGAATCTCCTCTGCACACTCTCTTATCCAGACAGCATCCTGGTAAATCTCCTCTGCACCCTCTCTAATCCAGACGGCATCCTGGTGAATCTCCTCTGCACCCTCTCTAATCCAGGCAGCATCCTGGTGAATCTCCTCTTCACCCTCTCTAACCCAGACAGCATCCTGGTGAATCTCCCCTGCACTCTCTCTAATACAGGCAGCATCCTGGTGAATCTCCTCTTCACCCTCTCTAACCCAGACAGCATCCTGGTGAATCTCCTCTGTACCCTCTCTTATCCAGACAGCATCCTGGTAAATCTCCTCTGCACCCTCTGTAATCCAGGCAGCATCCTGGTAAATCTCCTCTTCACCCTCTCTAATCCAGACAGCATCCTGGTAAATCTCCTCTGCACCCTCTGTAATTCAGACAGCATCCTGGTGAATCTCCTCTGCACCCTCTCTAATCCAGACAGCATCCTGGTAAATCTCCTCTTCACCCTCTCTAACCCAGACAGCATCCTGCTGAATCTCCTCTGCACCCTCTCTAATCCAGGCATCATCCTGGTGAATCTCCTCTTCACCCTCTCTAACCCAGACAAAATCCTGGTGAATCTCCTCTGCACCCTCTCTTATTCAGACAGCATCCTGGTCAATCTCATCTGCATCCTCTCTAATCCAGACAGCATCCTGGTGAATCTCCTCCGCACCCTCTCTAATCCAGACAGCATCCTGGTCAATCTCCTCTGCACACTCTCTAATCCAGACAGCATCCTGGTGAATCTCCTCTGCACCCTCTCTAATCCAGACAGCATCCTGGTGAATCTCCTCTGCACCCTCTCTAATCCAGACAGCATTCTGGTGAATCTCCTCTGCACCCTCTCTAATCCAGACAGCATCCTGGAGAATCTCCTCTGCACCCTCTCTAATCCAGACAGCATCCTGTTGAATCTCCTCTGCACCCTCTCTAATCCAGACAGCATCCTGGTGAATCTCCTCCGCACCCTCTCTAATCCAGACAGCATCCTAGCGAATCTCCTCTGCACCCTCTCTAATCCAAACAGCATCCTGGTGAATCTCCTCTGCACCCACTATAATCCAAACAGCATCCTGCTGAATCTTCTCTGCACCCTCGCTAATCCAAACAGCATCCTGGTGAATCTCCTCTGCACCCTCTCTAATCCAGGCAGCATCCTGGTGAAACTCCTCTGCACCTCTCTAATCCAGACAGCATCCTAGTGAATCTGCTCTGCACCCTTTCTAATCCAAACAGCATCCTGGTAAAATCTCCTGTGCACCCTCTCTAATCCAGACAGCATCCTGGTGAATCTCCTCTGCACCCTCTCTAATCCAGACAGCATCCTGGTGAATCTCCTCTGGACCCTCTCTAATCCAGACAGCATCCTGGTAAATCTCCTCTGCACCCTCTCTAATCCAAACAGCATCCTGGTAAATCTCCTCTGCACCCTCTCTAATCCAAACAGCATCCTGATAAATCTCCTCTGCACCCTCTCCAATCCTGACAGCATCCTGGTGAATCTCCTCTGCACCCTCTCTAATCCAGGCAGCATCCTGGTGAATCTCCTCTGCACCCTCTCTAATCCAGACAGCATCCTGGTGAATCTCCTCTGCACCCCCTCTAATCCAGGCAGCATCCTGGTGAATCTCCTCTGCACCCTCTCTTATCCAGACAGCATCCTGGTAAATCTCCTCTGCACCCTCTCTAATCCAGACGGCATCCTGGTGAATCTCCTCTGCACCCTCTCTAATCCAGGCAGCATCCTGGTGAATCTCCTCTTCACCCTCTCTAACCCAGACAGCATCCTAGTGAATCTCCCCTGCACCCTCTCTAATCCAGGCAGCATCCTGGTGAATCTCCTCTTCACCATCTCTAACCCAGACAGCATCCTGGTGAATCTCCTCTGTACCCTCTCTTATCCAGACGGCATCCTGGTAAATCTCCTCTGCACCCTCTGTAATCCAGGCAGCATCCTGGTAAATCTCCTCTTCACCCTCTCTAATCCAGGCAGCATCCTGGTAAATCTCCTCTGCACCCTCTCTAATCCAGACAGCATCCTGGTGAATCTCCTCTGCACCCTCTCTAATCCAGGCAGTATCCTGGTAAATCTCCTCTGCACCCTCTCTAATCCAGACAGCAACCTGGTAAATCTCCTCTGCACCCTCTCTAATCCAGGCAGCATCCTGGTGAATCTCCTCTGCACCCTCTCTAATCCAGGCAGCATCCTGGTGAATCTCCTCTTCACCCTCTCTAACCCGGACAGCATCCTGGTGAATCTCCTCTGCACCCTCTCCTATTCCGACAGCAACCTGGTAAATCTCCTCTGCACCCTCTGTAATCCAGACAGCATCCTGGTGAATCTCCTCTGCACCCTCTCTAATCCAGACAGCATCCTGGTGAATCTCCTCTTCACCCTCTCTAACCCAGACAGCATCCTGGTGAATCTCCTCTGCACCCTCTCTTATCCAGACATCATCCTGGTAAATCTCCTCTGCACCCTCTGTAATCCAGACAGCATCCTGGTGAATCTCCTCTGCACCCTCTCTAATCCAGACAGCATCCTGGTGAATCTCCTCTGCACCCTCTCTAAACCAGACAGCATCCTGGTAAATCTCCTCTGCACCCTCTCTAATCCAGACAGCATCCTGGTAAATCTCCTCTTCACCCTCTCTAACCCAGACAGCATCCTGGTAAATCTCCTCTGCACCCTCTCTAATCCAGACAGCATCCTGGTAAATCTCCTCTGCACCCTCTCTAATCCAGACAGCATTCTGGTGAATCTCCTCTGCACCCTCTCTAATCCAGACAGCATCCTGGAGAATCTCCTCTGCACCCTCTCTAATCCAGACAGCATCCTGTTGAATCTCCTCTGCACCCTCTCTAATCCAGACAGCATCCTGGTGAATCTCCTCCGCACCCTCTCTAATCCAGACAGCATCCTAGCGAATCTCCTCTGCACCCTCTCTAATCCAAACAGCATCCTGGTGAATCTCCTCTGCACCCACTATAATCCAAACAGCATCCTGCTGAATCTTCTCTGCACCCTCGCTAATCCAAACAGCATCCTGGTGAATCTCCTCTGCACCCTCTCTAATCCAGGCAGCATCCTGGTGAAACTCCTCTGCACCTCTCTAATCCAGACAGCATCCTAGTGAATCTGCTCTGCACCCTTTCTAATCCAAACAGCATCCTGGTAAAATCTCCTGTGCACCCTCTCTAATCCAGACAGCATCCTGGTGAATCTCCTCTGCACCCTCTCTAATCCAGACAGCATCCTGGTGAATCTCCTCTGGACCCTCTCTAATCCAGACAGCATCCTGGTAAATCTCCTCTGCACCCTCTCTAATCCAAACAGCATCCTGGTAAATCTCCTCTGCACCCTCTCTAATCCAAACAGCATCCTGATAAATCTCCTCTGCACCCTCTCCAATCCTGACAGCATCCTGGTGAATCTCCTCTGCACCCTCTCTAATCCAGGCAGCATCCTGGTGAATCTCCTCTGCACCCTCTCTAATCCAGACAGCATCCTGGTGAATCTCCTCTGCACCCCCTCTAATCCAGGCAGCATCCTGGTGAATCTCCTCTGCACCCTCTCTTATCCAGACAGCATCCTGGTAAATCTCCTCTGCACCCTCTCTAATCCAGACGGCATCCTGGTGAATCTCCTCTGCACCCTCTCTAATCCAGGCAGCATCCTGGTGAATCTCCTCTTCACCCTCTCTAACCCAGACAGCATCCTAGTGAATCTCCCCTGCACCCTCTCTAATCCAGGCAGCATCCTGGTGAATCTCCTCTTCACCATCTCTAACCCAGACAGCATCCTGGTGAATCTCCTCTGTACCCTCTCTTATCCAGACGGCATCCTGGTAAATCTCCTCTGCACCCTCTGTAATCCAGGCAGCATCCTGGTAAATCTCCTCTTCACCCTCTCTAATCCAGGCAGCATCCTGGTAAATCTCCTCTGCACCCTCTCTAATCCAGACAGCATCCTGGTGAATCTCCTCTGCACCCTCTCTAATCCAGGCAGTATCCTGGTAAATCTCCTCTGCACCCTCTCTAATCCAGACAGCAACCTGGTAAATCTCCTCTGCACCCTCTCTAATCCAGGCAGCATCCTGGTGAATCTCCTCTGCACCCTCTCTAATCCAGGCAGCATCCTGGTGAATCTCCTCTTCACCCTCTCTAACCCGGACAGCATCCTGGTGAATCTCCTCTGCACCCTCTCCTATTCCGACAGCAACCTGGTAAATCTCCTCTGCACCCTCTGTAATCCAGACAGCATCCTGGTGAATCTCCTCTGCACCCTCTCTAATCCAGACAGCATCCTGGTGAATCTCCTCTTCACCCTCTCTAACCCAGACAGCATCCTGGTGAATCTCCTCTGCACCCTCTCTTATCCAGACATCATCCTGGTAAATCTCCTCTGCACCCTCTGTAATCCAGACAGCATCCTGGTGAATCTCCTCTGCACCCTCTCTAATCCAGACAGCATCCTGGTGAATCTCCTCTGCACCCTCTCTAAACCAGACAGCATCCTGGTAAATCTCCTCTGCACCCTCTCTAATCCAGACAGCATCCTGGTAAATCTCCTCTTCACCCTCTCTAACCCAGACAGCATCCTGGTAAATCTCCTCTGCACCCTCTCTAATCCAGACAGCATCCTGGTAAATCTCCTCTGCACCCTCTCTAATCCAGACAGCATCCTGGTAAATCTCCTCTGCACCCTCTCTAATCCAGACAGCATCCTGGTGAATCTCCTCTGCACCCTCTCTAATCCAGGCATCATCCTGGCGAATCTCCTCTGCACCCTCTCTAATCCAGGCAGCGTTCAGGTGAATCTCCTCTTCACCCTCTCTAACGCAGACAGCATCCTGGTGAATCTCCACTGCACCCTCTCTAATCCAGACAGCATCCTGGTAAATCTCCTCTGCGCCATCTGTAATTCAGACAGCATCCTGGTGAATCTCCTCTGCACCCTCTCTAATCCAGACAGCATCCTGGTAAATCACCTCTTCACCCTCTCTAACCCAGACAGCATCCTGGTGAATCTCCTCTGCACCCTCTCTAATCCAGGCAACATCCTGGTGAATCTCCTCTGCACCCTCTCTAATCCAGGCAGCATCCTGGTAAATCTCCTCTGCACCCTCTCTAATCCAGACAGCATCCTGGTAAATCTCCTCTGCACCCTCTCTAATCCAGACAGCATCCTGGTGAATCTCCTCTGCACCCCCTCTAATCCAGGCAGCATCCTGGTGAATCTCCTCTGCACCCTCTCTTATCCAGACAGCATCCTGGTAAATCTCCTCTGCACCCTCTCTAATCCAGACGGCATCCTGGTGAATCTCCTCTGCACCCTCTCTAATCCAGGCAGCATCCTGGTGAATCTCCTCTTCACCCTCTCTAACCCAGACAGCATCCTGGTGAATCTCCCCTGCACCCTCTCTAATCCAGGCAGCATCCTGGTGAATTTCCTCTTCACCCTCTCTAACCCAGACAGCATCCTGGTGAATCTCCTCTGTACCCTCTCTTATCCAGACAGCATCCTGGTAAATCTCCTCTGCACCCTCTGAAATCCAGGCAGCATCCTGGTAAATCTCCTCTTCACCCTCTCTAATCCAGGCAGCATCCTGGTAAATCTCCTCTGCACTCTCTCTAATCCAGACAGCATCCTGGTGAATCTCCTCTGCACCCTCTCTAATCCAGGCAGCATCCTGGTAAATCTCCTCTGCACCCTCTCTAATCCAGACAGCATCCTGGTAAATCTCCTCTGCACCCTCTCTAATCCAGGCAGCATCCTGGTGAATCTCCTCTGCACCCTCTCTAATCCAGGCAGCATCCTGGTGAATCTCCTCTTCACCCTCTCTAACCCAGACAGCATCCTGGTGAATCTCCTCTGCACCCTCTCTTATCCCGACAGCATCCTGGTAAATCTCCTCTGCACCCTCTGTAATCCAGACAGCATCGTGGTGAATCTCCTCTGCACCCTCTCTAATCCAGACAGCATCCTGGTGAATCTCCTCTTCACCCTCTCTAACCCAGACAGCATCCTGGTGAATCTCCTCTGCACCCTCTCTTATCCAGACAGCATCCTGGTAAATCTCCTCTGCACCCTCTGTAATCCAGACAGCATCCTGGTGAATCTCCTCTGCACCCTCTCTTATCCAGACAGCATCCTGGTAAATCTCCTCTGCACCCTCTGTAATCCAGACAGCATCCTGGTGAATCTCCTCTGCACCCTCTCTAATCCAGACAGCATCCTGGTGAATCTCCTCTGCACCCTCTCTAATCCAGACAGCATCCTGGTAAATCTCCTCTGCACCCTCTCTAATCCAGGCAGCATCCTGGTAAATCTCCTCTGCACTCTCTCTAATCCAGACAGCATCCTGGTGAATCTCCTCTGCACCCTCTCTAATCCAGGCAGCATCCTGGTAAATCTCCTCTGCACCCTCTCTAATCCAGACAGCATCCTGGTAAATCTCCTCTGCACCCTCTCTAATCCAGGCAGCATCCTGGTGAATCTCCTCTGCACCCTCTCTAATCCAGGCAGCATCCTGGTGAATCTCCTCTTCACCCTCTCTAACCCAGACAGCATCCTGGTGAATCTCCTCTGCACCCTCTCTTATCCCGACAGCATCCTGGTAAATCTCCTCTGCACCCTCTGTAATCCAGACAGCATCGTGGTGAATCTCCTCTGCACCCTCTCTAATCCAGACAGCATCCTGGTGAATCTCCTCTTCACCCTCTCTAACCCAGACAGCATCCTGGTGAATCTCCTCTGCACCCTCTCTTATCCAGACAGCATCCTGGTAAATCTCCTCTGCACCCTCTGTAATCCAGACAGCATCCTGGTGAATCTCCTCTGCACCCTCTCTTATCCAGACAGCATCCTGGTAAATCTCCTCTGCACCCTCTGTAATCCAGACAGCATCCTGGTGAATCTCCTCTGCACCCTCTCTAATCCAGACAGCATCCTGGTGAATCTCCTCTGCACCCTCTCTAATCCAGACAGCATCCTGCTAAATCTCCTCTGCACCCTCTCTAATCCAGTCAGCATCCTGGTAAATCTCCTCTTCACCCTCTCCAACCCAGACAGCATCCTGGTAAATCTCCTCTGCACCCTCTGTAATTCAGACAGCATCCTGGTGAATCTCCTCTGCACCCTCTCTAATCCAGACAGCATCCTGGTAAATCTCCACTTCACCCTCTCTAACCCAGACAGCATCCTGGTGAATCTCCTCTGCACCCTCTCTAATCCAGGCAACATCCTGGTGAATCTCCTCTTCACCCTCTCTAACCCAGACAGCATCCTGGTGAATCTCCTCTGCACCCTCTCTTATTCAGACAGCATCCTGGTAAATCTCCTCTTCACCCTGTCTAAACCAGTCAGCATCCTGCTGAATCTCCTCCGCACCCTCTCTAATCCAGACAGCATCCTGGTCAATCTCCTCTGCACCCTCTCTAATCCAGACAGCATCCTGGTGAATCTCCTCTGCACCCTCTCTAATCCAGGCAGCATCCTGGTAAATCTCCTCTGCACCCTCTCTAATCCAGACAGCATCCTGGTAAATCTCCTCTGCACCCTCTCTAATCCAGGCAGCATCCTGGTGAATCTCCTCTGCACCCTCTCTAATCCAGGCAGCATCCTGGTGAATCTCCTCTTCACCCTCTCTAACCCAGACAGCATCCTGGTGAATCTCCTCTGCACCCTCTCTTATCCAGACAGCATTCTGGTAAATCTCCTCTGCACCCTCTGTAATCCAGACAGCATCCTGGTGAATCTCCTCTGCACCCTCTCTAACCCAGACAGCATCCTGGTGAATCTCCTCTGCACCCTCTCTTATCCAGACAGCATCCTGGTAAATCTCCTCTGCACCCTCTGTAATCCAGACAGCATCCTGGTGAATCTCCTCTGCACCCTCTCTTATCCAGACAGCATCCTGGTAAATCTCCTCTGCACCCTCTCTAATCCAGACAGCATCCTGGTGAATCTCCTCTGCACCCTCTCTAATCCAGACAGCATCCTGGTAAATCTCCTCTGCACCCTCTCTAATCCAGACAGCATCCTGGTAAATCTCCTCTTCACCCTCTCTAACCCAGACAGCATCCTGGTAAATCTCCTCTGCACCCTCTCTAATCCAGACAACATCCTGGTAAATCTCCTCTGCACCCTGTCTAATCCAGACAGCATCCTGGTGAATCTCCTCTGCACCCTCTCTAATCCAGGCAGCATCCTGGCGAATCTCCTCTGCACCCTCTCTAATCCAGGCAGCGTTCAGGTGAATCTCCTCTTCACCCTCTCTAACGCAGACAGCATCCTGGTGAATCTCCACTGCACCCTCTCTAATCCAGACAGCATCCTGGTAAATCTCCTCTGCACCTTCTGTAATTCAGACAGCATCCTGGTGAATCTCCTCTGCACCCTCTCTAATCCAGACAGCATCCTGGTAAATCTCCTCTTCACCCTCTCTAACCCAGACAGCATCCTGGTGAATCTCCTCTGCACCCTCTCTAATCCAGGCAACATCCTGGTGAATCTCCTCTTCACCCTCTCTAACCCAGACAGCATGCTGGTGAATCTCCTCTGCACCCTCTCTTATTCAGACAGAATCCTGGTAAATCTCCTCTTCACCCTCTCTAAACCAGTCAGCATCCTGGTGAATCTCCTCCGCACCCTCTCTAATCCAGACAGCATCCTGGTAAATCTCCTCTGCACCCTCTCTAATCCAGACAGCATCCTGGTGAATCTCCTCCACACCCTCTCTAATCCAGACAGCATCCTGGTCAATCTCCTCTGCACCCTCTCTTATTCAGACAGCATCCTGGTAAATCTCCTCTTCACCCTGTCTAAACCAGTCAGCATCCTGCTGAATCTCCTCCGCACCCTCTCTAATCCAGACAGCATCCTGGTCAATCTCCTCTGCACCCTCTCTAATCCAGACAGCATCCTGGTGAATCTCCTCTGCACCCTCTCTAATCCAGGCAGCATCCTGGTAAATCTCCTCTGCACCCTCTCTAATCCAGACAGCATCCTGGTAAATCTCCTCTGCACCCTCTCTAATCCAGGCAGCATCCTGGTGAATCTCCTCTGCACCCTCTCTAATCCAGGCAGCATCCTGGTGAATCTCCTCTTCACCCTCTCTAACCCAGACAGCATCCTGGTGAATCTCCTCTGCACCCTCTCTTATCCAGACAGCATTCTGGTAAATCTCCTCTGCACCCTCTGTAATCCAGACAGCATCCTGGTGAATCTCCTCTGCACCCTCTCTAACCCAGACAGCATCCTGGTGAATCTCCTCTGCACCCTCTCTTATCCAGACAGCATCCTGGTAAATCTCCTCTGCACCCTCTGTAATCCAGACAGCATCCTGGTGAATCTCCTCTGCACCCTCTCTTATCCAGACAGCATCCTGGTAAATCTCCTCTGCACCCTCTCTAATCCAGACAGCATCCTGGTGAATCTCCTCTGCACCCTCTCTAATCCAGACAGCATCCTGGTAAATCTCCTCTGCACCCTCTCTAATCCAGACAGCATCCTGGTAAATCTCCTCTTCACCCTCTCTAACCCAGACAGCATCCTGGTAAATCTCCTCTGCACCCTCTCTAATCCAGACAACATCCTGGTAAATCTCCTCTGCACCCTGTCTAATCCAGACAGCATCCTGGTGAATCTCCTCTGCACCCTCTCTAATCCAGGCAGCATCCTGGCGAATCTCCTCTGCACCCTCTCTAATCCAGGCAGCGTTCAGGTGAATCTCCTCTTCACCCTCTCTAACGCAGACAGCATCCTGGTGAATCTCCACTGCACCCTCTCTAATCCAGACAGCATCCTGGTAAATCTCCTCTGCACCTTCTGTAATTCAGACAGCATCCTGGTGAATCTCCTCTGCACCCTCTCTAATCCAGACAGCATCCTGGTAAATCTCCTCTTCACCCTCTCTAACCCAGACAGCATCCTGGTGAATCTCCTCTGCACCCTCTCTAATCCAGGCAACATCCTGGTGAATCTCCTCTTCACCCTCTCTAACCCAGACAGCATGCTGGTGAATCTCCTCTGCACCCTCTCTTATTCAGACAGAATCCTGGTAAATCTCCTCTTCACCCTCTCTAAACCAGTCAGCATCCTGGTGAATCTCCTCCGCACCCTCTCTAATCCAGACAGCATCCTGGTAAATCTCCTCTGCACCCTCTCTAATCCAGACAGCATCCTGGTGAATCTCCTCCACACCCTCTCTAATCCAGACAGCATCCTGGTCAATCTCCTCTGCACCCTCTCTAATCCAGACAGCATCCTCATGAATCTCCTCTGCACCCTCTCTAATCCAGACAGCATCCTGGTGAATCTTCTCTGCACCCTCTCTAATCCAGACAGCATCCTGGTGAATCTCCTCTGCACCCTCTCTAATCCAGGCAGCATCCTGGTAAATCTCCTCTGCACACTCTCTAATCCAGACAGCATCCTGGTAAATCTCCTCTGCACCCTCTCTAATCCAGGCAGCATCCTGGTGAATCTCCTCTGCACCCTCTCTAATCCAGGCAGCATCCTGGTGAATCTCCTCTTCACCCTCTCTAACCCAGACTGCATCCTGGTGAATCTCCTCTGCACCCTCTCTTATCCAGACAGCATCCTGGTAAATCTCCTCTGCACCCTCTGTAATCCAGACAGCATCCTGGTGAATCTCCTCTGCTCCCTCTCTAATCCAGACAGCATCCTGGTGAATCTCCTCTTCACCCTCTCTAACCCAGACAGCATCCTGGTGAGTCTCCTCTGCACCCTCTCTTATCCAGACAGCATCCTGGTAAATCTCCTCTGCACCCTCTGTAATCCAGACAGCATCCTGGTGAATCTACTCTGCACCCTCTCTTATCCAGACAGCATCCTGGTAAATCTCCTCTGCACCCTCTGCAATCCAGACAGCATCCTGGTGAATCTCCTCTGCACCCTCTCTAATCCAGACAGCATCCTGGTGAATCTCCTCTGCACCCTCTCTAATCCAGACAGCATCCTGGTGAATCTCCTCTGCACCCTCTCTAATCCAGGCAGCATCCTGGTAAATCTCCTCTGCACCCTCTCTAATCCAGACAGCATCCTGGTAAATCTCCTCTGCACCCTCTCTTATCCAGACAGCATCCTGGTAAATCTCCTCTGCACCCTCTGTAATCCAGACAGCATCCTGGTGAATCTCCTCTGCACCCTCTCTAATCCAGACAGCATCCTGGTGAATCTCCTCTTCACCCTCTCTAACCCAGACAGCATCCTGGTGAGTCTCCTCTGCACCCTCTCTTATCCAGACAGCATCCTGGTAAATCTCCTCTGCACCCTCTGCAATCCAGACAGCATCCTGGTGAATCTACTCTGCACCCTCTCTTATCCAGAGAGCATCCTGGTAAATCTCTGCACCCTCTGTAATCCAGACAGCATCCTGGTGAATCTCCTCTGCACCCTCTCTAATCCAGACAGCATCCTGGTGAATCTCCTCTGCACCCTCTCTAATCCAGACAGCATCCTGGTAAATCTCCTCTGCACCCTCTCTAATCCAGACAGCATCCTGGTAAATCTCCTCTTCACCCTCTCTAATCCAGACAGCATCCTGGTGAATCTCCTCTGCACCCTCTCTAATCCAGACAGCATCCTGGTGAATCTCCTCTGCACCCTCTCTAATCCAGACAGCATCCTGGTAAATCTCCTCTGCACCCTCTCTAATCCAGACAGCATCCTGGTAAATCTCCTCTTCACCCTCTCTAACCCAGACAGCATCCTGGTAAATCTCCTCTGCACCCTCTCTAATCCAGACAGCATCCTGGTAAATCTCCTCTGCACCCTCTCTAATCCAGACAGCATCCTGGTAAATCTCCTCTGCACCCTCTCTAATCCAGACAGCATCCTGGTGAATCTCCTCTGCACCCTCTCTAATCCAGGCATCATCCTGGCGAATCTCCTCTGCACCCTCTCTAATCCAGGCAGCGTTCAGGTGAATCTCCTCTTCACCCTCTCTAACGCAGACAGCATCCTGGTGAATCTCCACTGCACCCTCTCTAATCCAGACAGCAACCTGGTAAATCTCCTCTGCACCCTCTGTAATTCAGACAGCATCCTGGTGAATCTCCTCTGCACCCTCTCTAATCCAGACAGCATCCTGGTAAATCTCCTCTTCACCCTCTCTAACCCAGACAGCATCCTGGTGAATCTCCTCTGCACCCTCTCTAATCCAGGCAACATCCTGGTGAATCTCCTCTTCACCCTCTCTAACCCAGACAGCATCCTGGTGAATCTCCTCTGCACCCTCTCTTATTCAGACAGCATCCTGTTAAATCTCCTCTTCACCCTGTCTAAACCAGTCAGCATCCTGGTGAATCTCCTCCGCACCCTCTCTAATCCAGACAGCATCCTGGTCAATCTCCTCTGCACCCTCTCTAATCCAGACAGCATCCTGGTGAATCTCCTCTGCACCCTCTCTAATCCAGGCAGCATCCTGGTAAATCTCCTCTGCACCCTCTCTAATCCAGACAGCATCCTGGTAAATCTCCTCTGCACCCTCTCTAATCCAGGCAGCATCCTGGTAAATCTCCTCTTCACCCTCTCTAACCCAGACAGCATCCTGGTAAATCTCCTCTGCACCCTCTCTAATCCAGACAGCATCCTGGTAAATCTCCTCTGCACCCTCTCTAATCCAGACAGCATCCTGGTAAATCTCCTCTGCACCCTCTCTAATCCAGACAGCATCCTGGTGAATCTCCTCTGCACCCTCTCTAATCCAGGCATCATCCTGGCGAATCTCCTCTGCACCCTCTCTAATCCAGGCAGCGTTCAGGTGAATCTCCTCTTCACCCTCTCTAACGCAGACAGCATCCTGGTGAATCTCCACTGCACCCTCTCTAATCCAGACAGCAACCTGGTAAATCTCCTCTGCACCCTCTGTAATTCAGACAGCATCCTGGTGAATCTCCTCTGCACCCTCTCTAATCCAGACAGCATCCTGGTAAATCTCCTCTTCACCCTCTCTAACCCAGACAGCATCCTGGTGAATCTCCTCTGCACCCTCTCTAATCCAGGCAACATCCTGGTGAATCTCCTCTTCACCCTCTCTAACCCAGACAGCATCCTGGTGAATCTCCTCTGCACCCTCTCTTATTCAGACAGCATCCTGTTAAATCTCCTCTTCACCCTGTCTAAACCAGTCAGCATCCTGGTGAATCTCCTCCGCACCCTCTCTAATCCAGACAGCATCCTGGTCAATCTCCTCTGCACCCTCTCTAATCCAGACAGCATCCTGGTGAATCTCCTCTGCACCCTCTCTAATCCAGGCAGCATCCTGGTAAATCTCCTCTGCACCCTCTCTAATCCAGACAGCATCCTGGTAAATCTCCTCTGCACCCTCTCTAATCCAGGCAGCATCCTGGTGAATCTCCTCTGCACCCTCTCTAATCCAGGCAGCATCCTGGTGAATCTCCTCTTCACCCTCTCTAACCCAGACAGCATCCTGGTGAATCTCCTCTGCACCCTCTCTTATCCAGACAGCATCCTGGTAAATCTCCTCTGCACCCTCTGTAATCCAGACAGCATCCTGGTGAATCTCCTCTGCACCCTCTCTAATCCAGACAGCATCCTGGTGAATCTCCTCTTCACCCTCTCTAACCCAGACAGCATCCTGGTGAGTCTCCTCTGCACCCTCTCTTATCCAGACAGCATCCTGGTAAATCTCCTCTGCACCCTCTGTAATCCAGACAGCATCCTGGTGAATCTACTCTGCACCCTCTCTTATCCAGAGAGCATCCTGGTAAATCTCCTCTGCACCCTCTGTAATCCAGACAGCATCCTGGTGAATCTCCTCTGCACCCTCTCTAATCCAGACAGCATCCTGGTGAATCTCCTCTGCACCCTCTCTAATCCAGACAGCATCCTGGTAAATCTCCTCTGCACCCTCTCTAATCCAGACAGCATCCTGGTAAATCTCCTCTTCACCCTCTCTAATCCAGACAGCATCCTGGTGAATCTCCTCTGCACCCTCTCTAATCCAGACAGCATCCTGGTGAATCTCCTCTGCACCCTCTCTAATCCAGACAGCATCCTGGTAAATCTCCTCTGCACCCTCTCTAATCCAGACAGCATCCTGGTAAATCTCCTCTTCACCCTCTCTAACCCAGACAGCATCCTGGTAAATCTCCTCTGCACCCTCTGTAATCCAGACAGCATCCTGGTGAATCTCCTCTGCACCCTCTCTAATCCAGACAGCATCCTGGTGAATCTCCTCTGCCTCTCTAATCCAGACAGCATCCTGGTAAATCTCCTCTGCACCCTCTCTAATCCAGACAGCATCCTGGTAAATCTCCTCTTCACCCTCTCTAACCCAGACAGCATCCTGGTAAATCTCCTCTGCACCCTCTCTAATCCAGACAGCATCCTGGTAAATCTCCTCTGCACCCTCTCTAATCCAGACAGCATCCTGGTAAATCTCCTCTGCACCCTCTCTAATCCAGACAGCATCCTGGTGAATCTCCTCTGCACCCTCTCTAATCCAGGCCGTGTGACCGAGGGAGAGTCACACTGTGGGAGGGGTGGTACCGAGGGAGGGTCACACTGTGGGAGGGGAGGTACTGAGGGAGGGTCACACTGTGGGATGGGTGGTACTGCGGGAAGGTCACACTGTGGGAGGGGCGGTACTGAGGGAGGATCACTCTGAGGGGAGTGGTGGTACTGTGGGAGGGTCACACTGTGGGAGGGGTGGTACCGAGGGAGGGTCACCCTGTGGGAGGGGTGGTACCGAGGGAGGATCACACTGTGGGAGGGTTGGTACCGAGGGATGGTCACACTGTGGGAGGGGTGATACCGAGGGAGGGTCATACTAATGAAATTCAGCTTTGCTTTCAATGCCCCCTGTGGTTTGCTGGGGGTAAGAAGAGATACGACACAGAAGGGGTGACCCCCTCAGTGGTTCTGGAACAGGAATAAGGCGGCCGGCTCTGTTACCTGCCATAGACGTTTCTCACTGTGGCTGCCGTTCTGAACAGTTCAGGACCAGATTCTGTTGCTCCACTATCAAACCCGGGAACACTCCCTCACCATTTCCTGCTCCCTTTTGGCACTACGTACTGAATTATACATATGTGATTTTTTTCATTTTGAGCTTTTACTGTATTGCACTGTGTTGCTGACACGAAACAATAAATTTTACCGCCCTTGTCAGTGATAGTGAATTTAATTTCGATCCTAAGTCTGATTGCTAAATTTGCAGTTGACACAAAAATTGGCAGTGTCGATGTTTGGGAAGATACAGCATTTATTGTAATTTATAGACTTTTTATGTATTAAGCAGAGATGCAAAACAACAAATTTTGTGAAATAACACACACAAAATGCTGCCGGAACTCAGCAGGCCGGGCAGTGTCTGCGGAAGGGGGCAGTCAGTCGACACTTTGGGGCTTCATCAGGACTGGAAAGGAAGGGGAGCAGGAATAAGAATAAGAAGGTGAGGGGGGAGATGGGGGGAATAGGGAGGGGTCAGGTCTACAAACGGTCAAGTGACAGGTGAAGGGGAAAGGGGTGGGAATGCTGAAGGAGCTCATCAGGTCAGGCAGCATCCATGGAAACGAACGAACAGTTGACGTTTCGGGCCGAGACCCTTCATCAGGACATTTTACTGTTGCCTTGTTGCCCTGCTGCACTTTCTCCGTAAGTGTACTACGATATGAGGCAGCCCGTTACTGCCTTTCCCTTGTACCACCCCAATGGCGATGTGAAATAAACGGAGCCAATATTTTACATTTCACCTCGATGATGCTCAGATCAACAGGGGCATAAATAAGGTCGCAGACTTTTCCCCAGGGTGGGGAGTCTTGAGAGATTAATAGAGGTGTGTGCCTGTGTCTCTGTGTGTACCTAACACCTTTGCACAGTGCTGTACTGTAGGAGTTGGGCTGGAAGGTTGTGTAACTCTACAGCTCTCTGAATCTGGACTTCCTCCTTGCTTCCAACACCTCGCCCGAGGTCTGAGCAGACTGAGGTTTCCCTCGGGTGCCCGCGGTCTTGGCCTTACCTCCCCAGTTCTCAATGCTGAACAGCTGGTGCAGGTTGTGAGCCACAAAGGGGGAGATGAGCTTGAGGTCGTGTGTGCGGACCCGGGTTGCCAGGAGTGACTGGTGGGCATCTCGGAAGGTGGTGTCCGTCAGGAGAAGCCCCTTGTGGTTCCGCACTGCCTTCGCGTAGCCCTCGGGACCCTCCGTCAGCAGAATGTCGCGGAAACCGGCCGGTGGACCACCTGGAAAACGGAGGCAGAAGGTTAAGGAGTTATCAGACTGTGGTGAAACTGTGTGGATGCCGGGAACTGAGAGGTGGAGAGCACGGTTTCTGCTAAGCTGCTCAGCTGCGTGGCATTATGTGCGAGACTGTTGGAACCCAAGGACAGAGGAAAGACATGTAGAGTCAGGGAATAAAGTTTATTGATAAGAATTCCAAAGGACTCTGCTGAGTGAGACCGTGAGAAGTTACATTCCCAAAAGTAGGACCCCATGATTAGCAATAATCAGGCGTCCACTTACATAAGACAATAACATAGAATCACCAAGACTCATAAAATGAACTTAACAATCGGAGGCTTTGTCCACACTAGACCCGATAATTTTGAAAACACCCATTTCACGTAAAAACAATAGGCGTCCACACTAGGCGTTTAAAAAAATATCTCTTTCCACATTGAAATGGATATTTTGGCGAATCTCCTCCTACTGCGTATGCGCAGGACACATCTACCGAAAACAAGCGACATGTTTGGTGTCGAATCTCTCCGTGAAAGACTTTTTTGTTTGTGCAGTTACAGACTAGAAAAACTTAAATGACAGACAACTGTTGGCTCCCACGCAGGAGGACTTAAATCTATAAAAAACAAATACTGGAGCGTACGGAGGCAACCGACAGGGAGTTCACGGACAGTATGACCCGGCTGACGACGAACATTGAAAAACTGATTAACTCTGGTGCATTAATAAAGCACCTTGTTAAATGTATAAAACTTGTCTGCATCAGTGTTACCTTGTATTTCCATACAATGTTACATTAGGCTGTTACACATCTATTGTCAGAGAAGTACTTACATAAATAGGTAAAGCACCTTCATTCAAGCAACGACAGAAAACAGGCAAAGTGAGTATACTTATTTATTCAGTAAGTCATGGGTCAAGGTATTTGGTGAGTACATTTCTAACTCTTCTGGCGTCAGTCTTGTTGCCGTCTGTTCTGAAATTGTTAGGTTGCATTCATGAAAACAATGAAACAGCGCGCTGTCGTCTGACAGCGTTCTCAGATTTCTCCGGTTACCCCGTCCACACTGATCCGGCCAATCCGCCGCTTTCAAAATTACACACTTTGGAGAGCGTTTCTGAAAATGTCCGGTTTCGGGGGACGAAAACGCCATTTTAGTGTGGACGGAGGGTAAGAACCAAGAGAAAAAGCTTTGGTTACGGATTTACCCGGCGTAGTGTGGACGTAGCCTCAATCAGAAGCACTAGCAGGCCACATTACGAAGAACGAGTCACATGACAAAAAAACGTGAGGAACTCTGAATGATGGAAGAGTCGGTAAACTACAATTGGCCAGTTCAGGTGCCGCAGAAACCTCGCAGCTGCCGTGCAGCCCCCGAAACGCTCACTACACGGTGCAGGCACCGAAACGCTCCTGTGCAGATGGCCTTTGGCGCTGCACAGCTGCAAGTTTCTTTCACAGTATTGTGCAGAACATTTATACATACACATCGCTAGGGTGCCCAAGACTTCTGCACAGGACTGTGGTAATTTTATGTATCGCACTGTCCTGCTGTTACAAAAAAACTCAAATTTCCTGACGTGTGTGAGTGATGATAAACCTGATTCTGATCTGGGTCTCGATTGTGGACTGAGAGTGGGAAGGGGGCAGGGAGAGGGGAATCATGGTTGGGAAAAGGGGAAGGGAGAGGGGAGGGAGCGGGAAGTACCAGAGAGACATTCTGTAATGATCAATAAACCGATTGTTTGGAATCAAATGACGTTCCCTGGTGTCTCAGGGCTGGGTGTGTCTGTACCCGCCCCTGACACTCCTTCTCTGCCCCCTGTCCCACACCCCTCCCGCGGCGCTCCACCCTCACCATTCCCAACATCCTTTGCCCCCGCCGGATTTACAAACTCGCTCTCCGCTCCACGTTGACAAATATGGGAGTGTACAAAAGTCTCAGGCACCCTGGCTGTATATATGTGTGCCTCTCACATTTTTACTGTACTGCATGAGTGTTACATTAAAATGGTACACTGTATGGGTGTTATATTAAAGTGTTACACAGTATGGGTGTCATATTAAGGCGTTACACTGTATGGGTGTCATATTAAGGCATTACACTGTATGGGTGTTATATTAAAGTGTTACACTGTACATTACAATGATAAATCAATAAATAAATAATAACTGGCAAGATCTTCTCTGAACTAATGTCAGCAGTCACTTCTGTAGTACATTTAATCTCCCTCTTTATTTAAATATAATCTGTGATATATTTAACAGTTGTTCTATTAGCTTTAATAAGGTACGTAATATATTTTTAGAACCCTATCCTAGTCACTTGATTGTAAAATTATTGAAAGTTATTTAATTAAAACTGTTGCTATTTTCATTAGAGTTCGGTGAAAGGAAATTTTTGAAAACTGAATTAGGCTGACGCCTATCGGGGTGAATCGCCTATCGGCCAGCGGAAGGAAGGCATGAGGGTAAGCCATCCTTGCTGAATGGCTCACCCGCAAACCCCTGGGGTTCACCTTACACGATGAACATAAAGCTCCACGGACTCCAGCAGCTCCACCTCCAGAGACATAATGCCCCCGAACATGGACATTTGGCCGGCTGAGGGGGCAGAGGCTGGGAGACCGTCTTGCAATGTCGCAGTATAGTCAAGTCTTGCCTGCCATGGATAAGCAGCCATCCCATTTACCCCTCTCTCGTCTCCATCACACCACAGGTTACTTACCCCTCCCTTCCCATTCAGCTCCCTCCTGCAAGTCCCCCCCCACCCCGACTGGGACCATTTGTGTGAAACATCAATGCCCATGAATGGAAAATCCTACAAAACGTCATGGAAACATCTCACTGTAAAGCCCTCCCGACCTCTCCACGAAGTATTGTCGCAGGAAAGCAGCATCCACCATCAGGGACCCCCACCACCCAGGATATCTCGCTGCTGACATCAGGAAGAAGGTACAGGAGCCTCAGGACCCACACCACCAGGTTCAGGAACAGTTATTACCCCTCAACCATCAGGCTCCTGAACCAGTGAGGATAACCTCAAGTCTGAACTGATTCCATCGGGAAGGAGGTACAGGAGCTTCAGGTCCCACACCACCAGGTTCAGGAACAGTTATTTCCCCTCAACCATCAGGCTCCTGAACCAGTGAGGATAACCTCAATTATGAACTCATTCCATCGGGAAGGAGGTACAGGAGCCTCAGGTCCCACACCACCAGGTTCAGGAACAGTTATTACCCCTCAACCATCAGGCTCCTGAATCTGTGAGGATAACCTCAACTCTGAACTGTTTCCATCGGGAAGGAGGTACAGGACCCTCAGGACTCACACCACCAGGTTCAGGAACAGTTATTACCCCTCAACCATCAGGCTCCTGAACCAGAGGGTATACCTTCACTCGTCCCATCACTGAACTGTTCCCACAACCTGTGGACTCACTTTCAGGGCCTCTTCACCTCGATATTCTCGATATTTATTTATAATTTCTTTCTTTCTTTTTGTATTTGCACAGTTTAAAAAAAAATCATTTGCATTCTGGTTGAACGCCGGAGTTGGTGCGGTCTTTCATTGACATGGTTATTATTCCATTATGGATTAATAGGGAATGCCCACAAGGAAACAAACCTCAGGGTTATAAATGGTGATACGTTTGATAAGAAATCTACTTTGAACTTTTAAACTGCTTCCAAGGTGAGTCCCAAACGATTAGGATCAGAATCAGGTTTATAACCACTGACAGGTTCTGAGATGTCCATGAAAATTTACACTATCACAAATTAAATAAACAGTTCGAAAGAGCAACAGGGAGGTGGTGCTTGTGGGTTCAATTTCCATTCAGAAATCGGGTGGCGGGGGGAAGAAGCTGTTCCTGAATCGTTGAGTGTGTGTCTTCAGGCTCCTGTACCCCCTCCCTGATGGCAGAGGGGAAGAAGCTGTTTCTGAATCGTTGAATGTGTGCCTTCAGGCTCCTGTACCCCCTCCCTGATGGCAGAGGGGAAGAAGCTGTTCCTGAATCGTTGAGTGTGTGTCTTCAGGCTCCTGTACCTCCTCCCTGATGGCAGAGGGGAAGAAGCTGTTCCTGAATCGTTGAATGTGTGTCTTCAGGCTCCTGTACCTCCTCCCTGATGGCAGAGGGGAAGAAGCTGTTCCTGAATCACTGAGTGTATGTCTTCAGGCTCCTGTACCTCCTCCCTGATGGCAGAGGGGGAGAAGCTGTTCCTGAATCGTTGAGTGAGTGTCTTCAGGCTCCTGTACCTCCTCCCTGATGGCAGAGGGGAAGAAGCTGTTCCTGAATCGTTGAGTGAGTGTCTTCAGGCTCCTGTACCTCCTCCCTGATGGCAGAGGGGAAGAAGCTGTTCCTGAATCGTCGAGTGTGTGTCTTCAGGCTCCTGTACCACCTCCCTGATGGCAGAGGGGAAGAAGCTGTTCCTGAATCGCTGAGTGTGTGGCTTCAGGCTCCTGTCCCCCTTCCTGATGGCAGAGGGGAAGAAGCTGTTCCTGAATCGTTGAGTGTATGTCTTCAGGCTCCTGTACCCCCTCCCTGATGGCAGAGGGGAAGAAGCTGTTCCTGAATCGCTGAGTGTGTGTCTTCAGGCTCCTGTACCTCCTCCCTGATGGCAGAGGGGAAGAAGCTGTTCCTGAATCGTTGAGTGTGTGTCTTCAGGCTACTGTACCTCCTCCCTGTGTCTCCCTGCTCTCTCGATGCCTCTCCACATTGTCCCCTCTTCCCCAGTGTCCATGGGTCCCTCCTTGCCCAATATCCCCTCCCCCAGTGCCCCCCCTATCCCTACAGTACCGTGCAAATGTCTTACGTGTATATATATATATATTGAGAGGGAGAGAGAGAGTGAGGGGAGAGAGAGGGAGAGAGAGAGGGGGGAGAGAGAGAGAGAGGGAGAGAGAGGGGGGAGAGAGACAGACAGCGGGAGGAGAGCAAGAGGAGAGCGAGAGGCAGAGAGAGAGACAGCGGGAGGAGAGTGAGAGGGAGGGAGAGAGACAGACAGCGGGAGGAGAGCGAGAGGGAGAGAGACCGAGAGGGAGAGAGAGAGCAAGAGGGAGAGAGAGAGGGAGAGAGAGAGAGACAGACAGCGGGAGGAGAGCTAGATGGAGAGAGAGAGAGAGGGAGGGAGAGAGCAAGAGAGAGGGAGAGAGAGAGGGAGAGAGTGAGGGAGAGAGGGAGAGAGAGAGGGCGAGGGAGAGAGGGAGAGAGAGAGAGGGAGAGAGGAAGAGGGAGAGAGAGAGAGAGCGAGGGAGAGAGGAAGAGGGAGAGAGAGAGAGAGCGAGGGAGAGAGAGCAAGAGGGAGAGAGAGAAAGAGAGAGCGAGAGGGAGAGAGAGAGAGGAGAGCATAGAGGGAGAGGGAGGGAGAGAGAGCGAGCGAGAGGGGGAGAGAGATGAGAGCAGAGAGAGAGGAGGAGAGAGAGTGGGGAAGGGAGAGGGAGAGGAGAGGAGAGATAGGGAAAGGGAGAGAGAGAGGGAAAGGTAGAGAATACCCTGCAGGGAGCAGACTGTTGATTCAGCTGATGTTCACTGCAATGGGGAGAACTTTTTAAGGGATTTACACAGAAAACGTGATGTGCCTCTTTCTATTAATTGCCAAATTATTTTAGCAAAAAAGCTCTTAATGTTTTCATTTAAAATTGATAAGTCCATGATCTTGTATTTTAAAAATGCTGGTTCTCAGACATCAGTGTTGAAATATTCTGTTGTAGATATTAATGGCCAGTAAACACAGTGACAGAATCCAGCATGATTATTTGATGAAATGGCTGTTGTTGGCTGACTCTGGGGAGTTGGCCTTGTCAGAGAGATGAAATACTGCACACTCTGCCGGACTCCGACTCGGGCGCGGAAATAACCAGCCTCCCGTTGCGAGACTCCATCATTGAACCAAACACATCCCTGGACCTAAAGAAAAGGTGGTGTCAGATTGAAGGCGAGAGTGCAGCTGACGGCGGGACCCTGCACCAGACTTTCCCAGTCCATGCCAACCTGATCTTTCGCCCAGTTCCATCGAACTACACCCGGCCCATATCCCTCCATACCCCTCTCATCCATGCATCTGTCCAATGTCAAAAGAGAGCCCGCATTCAACACGTCATCTGGCAGCTCATTCCACACTCCCACCACTCTCTGTGTGAAGAAGCCCCCCCCCCAGTGTTCCCTTTAAACTTTTCCCCCTTCACCCTTAACCCATGGCCTCTGGGTTTTTTTCTACACTGGCCTCAGTGGAAAAAGCCTGCTTGCATTCACTCTATCCATACCCATCATAATTTTATACACCTCTATCAAATCTCCCCTCATTCTTCTACGCTCCAGGGAATAAAGTCCTAACCTATTCAACCTTTCTCTGTAACTCAGTTTCTCAAGTCCCGGCAACATCCTTGTAAACCTTCTCCGCACTCTTTCAACCTTATTAATATCCTTCCTGTAATTTGGTGACCAAAACTGTACACAATACTCCAAATTCGGCCTCACCAATGACGTATACAACCTCACCATAACATTCCAACTCTTATACTCAATACTTTGATTTATAAAGGCCAATGTACCAAAAGCTCTCTTTGCTACCCTATCTACCTGTGACGCCACTTTTAGGGAATTATGTATCTGTACTCCCAGATCCCTCTGTTCTACTGCACTCCTCAGTGTCCTACCATTCACCTTGTATGTTCTACCTTGGTTTGTCCTTCCAAAGTGCTATATTCCACGAGTGCTCCACGACCGCTGGACTAAGTGTGTAAATTTAGGAGGGGACTATGTTGAAAAATAAATGTGCTAGGTTTTCTAAAATTGACTCCTTCTATCTTAGGCCACATACTTATCAATCACCCATTGTATAGCTATGCACAGTACTGTGGTAATTTTATGTATCGCACTGCACTGCTGTCACAAAAAAAAAACAAATTTCCTGACGTGTGTGAGTGATGATAAACCTGATTCTGATCTGGGTCTCTATTGTGGACTGAGAGTGGGAAGGGGGCAGGGAGAGGGGAATCATGGTTGGGAAAAGGGGAAGGGAGAGGGGAGGGAGCGGGAAGCACCAGAGAGACATTCTGTAATGATCAATAAACCGATCGTTTGGAATCAAATGACCTTGCCTGGTGTCTCAGGGCTGGGTGTGTCTGTACCCGCCCCTGACACTCCTTCTCTGCCCCCTAACAGTAACAGAATAAAGTGTCACAGTCACAGAGAGACTGCAGTGCAGGCAGACAATGAGGTGCAAGATCACCAGCGAGGTAGACTGTACCATTGTCGGATGTGAAAAGCAAGCAGAGCACCTGAGTGGTGTAGAGAGCGTGCAAACTCACACACACACACACACACACACTTGTGCACAGACACAAACACAGACACACATGTACACACACTCTCTCACACACACTCACACACAGATTCACGCTCACACACACAGACACACACACAAAAACAAACACGCACTCACACACACACAAACAACCCAAAGCACTGGAGGTCAGAATTGAACCCAGACCTGCCTGTGGCCTGTCAGATGTGAGCACACTGGTCTGGAATGAGAGAGTTCCTCCTGCTAAACTGTCGAATGCAGAACTCAGCTGAAACTCGCATATTCCAACTGGCGGTCCATTAAAGCCCTACGCACTTGATGAATTAAATCATACTTAATTAATGCCCCAGAGTTAATCATTCATTTTGAACAGCTCTCCCAGTGGGAGAGCAATGAAACTGCAGCCTTATTCACAGTAAGAACCACCCAAACAGAGACCTGGTTGCTGGTCGCCATTGCCTTACTTTGGGTCAGAATTAGAATAAGAAAATATAGTACTCTGCAAAAGTCCTCAGCACACATATAAATCACCAGAGTGCCTGAGACATCCACACAGTACCGGTGACCCGGGTTCGATTCCCATCACACGGTAGTGTAGTGGTTAACACAACGTTTTACAGTACCAGTGACCCCTGTTCGATTCCCATCACACGGTAGTGTAGTGATTAACACAACGTTTTACAGTACCGGTGACCCGGGTTCGATTCCCATCACACGGTAGTGTAGTGATTAACACAACGTTTTACAGTACCAGTGACCCCTGTTCGATTCCCATCACACGGTAGTGTAGTGATTAACACAACGTTTTACAGTACCGGTGACCCGGGTTCGATTCCCATCACACGGTAGTGTAGTGATAAACACAACGTTTTACAGTACCAGTGACCCCTGTTCGATTCCCATCACACGGTAGTGTAGTGATTAACTCAACGTTTTACAGTAACAGTGACCCGGGTTCGATTCCCATCACACGGTAGTGTAGTGATTAACACAACGTTTTACAGTACCAGTGACCCGGGTTCCATTCCCATCACACGGTAGTGTAGTGATTAACACAACGTTTTACAGTACCAGTGACCCCTGTTCGATTCCCATCACACGGTAGTGTAGTGATTAACTCAACGTTTTACAGTAACAGTGACCCGGGTTCGATTCCCATCACACGGTAGTGTAGTGATTAACACAACGTTTTACAGTACCAGTGACCCGGGTTCCATTCCCATCACACGGTAGTGTAGTGATTAACACAACGTTTTACAGTACCAGTGACCCCTGTTCGATTCCCATCACACGGTAGTGTAGTGATTAACACAACGTTTTACAGTACCAGTGACCCAGGTTCAATTCCCATCACACGGTAGTGTAGTGATTAACACAACGTGTTACAGTACCAGTGACCTGGGTTCGATTCCCATCACACGGTAGTGTAGTGGTTAACATAACGTTTTACAGTATCAGTGACCCGGGTTCGATTCCCATCACACGGTAGTGTAGTGATTAACACAACGTTTTACAGTACCAGTGACCCGGGTTCCATTCCCATCACACGGTAGTGTAGTGATTAACACAACGTTTTACAGTACCAGTGACCCCTGTTCGATTCCCATCACACGGTAGTGTAGTGATTAACACAACGTTTTACAGTACCAGTGACCCAGGTTCAATTCCCATCACACGGTAGTGTAGTGATTAACACAACGTGTTACAGTACCAGTGACCTGGGTTCGATTCCCATCACACGGTAGTGTAGTGGTTAACATAACGTTTTACAGTACCAGTGACCCAGGTTCGATTCCCATCACACGGTAGTGTAGTGATTAACACAACGTTTTACAGTACCAGTGACCCAGGTTCAATTCCCATCACACGGTAGTGTAGTGATTAACACAACGTGTTACAGTACCAGTGACCCGGGTTCAATTCCCATCACACGGTAGTGTAGTGATTAACACAACGTTTTACAGTACCAGTGACCCGGGTTCAATTCCCATCACACGGTAGTGTAGTGATTAACACAACGTTTTACAGTACCAGTGACCCGGGTTCGATTCCCATCACACGGTAATGTAGAGGTTAACACAACGTTTTACAGTACCAGTGACCCGGGTACGATTCCCATCACACAGTAGTGTAATGGTTAACACAACGTTTTACAGTACCAGTGACCCGGGTTCCATTCCCATCACACGGTAGTGTAGTGATTAACACAGTGTTTTACGTCACTGCCAAGGCCAGATCCACACCATCCTTGAAGTCAGGAGTCAGCCACACTGGGTTGGTATGGAATCAGCTACCGTACGTAACCGTAGGAAACCGCGAGGTGTTAGCCACACTGGGTTGGTATGGAAACAGCTACCGTACGTAACCGTAGGAAACCGCAGAGAGTTGTGAACGCAGGTCAGCACATCACGGAATCCAGCCTTTTCTCCTCAGACTGGAACTATGCTGCCTGCTGGCTCGGTGAAGTAACCAGCAGAAGCAAATCTCACTGCATCTCCGTGCACCTGTTGTGAAATTTCTGTGCCTGCCTACGTTTTTAAACTTCCCTGTATTATCTGCCTCAACCAGCTCTCCGGGGGGTTCACTCCAGGCACTGGGCACTCCTGGGCCCAACTTATCGATGCAGTTACAAAGAAGTCACGAAAGTGGCTACTTTTCATTCGGAGCTTGAGGAGATTCGGTTTGTCACTAAAGACACTCGCAAATTTCTACAGATGATCCGTGGAGTGCATCACCGTCTGGTATGAAGTGAGGTTCACTGCACAGGATCGGAATAAGCTGCAGAAGGTTGTAAACTCAGCCAGCTCCATCGTGGGCACAAGCCTCCCCAGCATACAGGGCATCTTCAAGTAGTGAAGCATCAAAAAGGCAGTATCCAGTATAAAGGACCCCATCACCCAGGACATGCCCTCTTCTCTTTGCAACCATCAGGGAGGAGGTACAGGAGCCTGAAGACACACACTCAGCGATTCAGGAACATCTTTTTCCCCTCTGCCATCAGGGAGGAGGTACAGGAGCCTGAAGACACACACTCAACGATTCAGGAACAGCTTCTTCCCCTCTGCCATCAGGGAGGAGGTACAGGAGCCTGAAGACACACACTCAACGATTCAGGAACAGCTTCTTCCCCTCTGCCATCAGGGAGGAGGTACAGGAGCCTGAAGACACACACTCAGTGATTCAGGAACAGCTTCTTCCCCTCTGCCATCAGGGAGGAGGTACAGGAGCCTGAAGACATACACTCAACGATTCAGGAACAGCTTCTTCCCCTCTGCCATCAGATTCCTGAATGGACATTGAACCCATGAACTCCACCTCACTCCTTTTTTGCACTTGTTATGTAATTTAAATTATATATGTACACAGACTATTTACTGTAAATCAGTTTTTATGGCTACTTATCGCAATGTACTGCGGCTGCAAAACAACAAACTTCATGACATATCCCAGCGATATGAAACCTGACTCTGACCTATCCCATACATTCAAATGGGGCTAGTCTGGACTGGATGGGCTGAAATGCCTGCTTCTGAGGAAGAAGGTGCTACGAAAAGCTCCTGGAAGTGGTATGAGTGGTGTCCAGGAAACGGAGAGTCAACGATTGTGGAAAGGTTCAAAATAAAATTTGTCATCAGAGTGTGTATCAACACTGAGATTCTTTTTCTGCGGGCATACTCTAAATCTATCGAACAGGATCACTGGACAAAAACTGTGCAAATGCAGGTAGAAATAAATAGCATAATAAATAACAACAAGCAAGAAGAGTCCTTAAAGCGAGAACATTGGTTGTGGGAACACCAAAAATAGAATGGGTGAAGTTATCCTCACTGGTTCAGGAGCCTGATGGTTGAGGGGTAATAACTGTTCCTGAACCTGGTGGTGTGGGACCTGAGGCTCCTGTACCTCCTTCCCGATGGAATCAGTTCAGAGTTGAGGTTATCCTCACTGGTTCAGGAGCCTGATGGTTGAGGGATAATAACTGTTCCTGAACCTGGTGGTGTGGGTCCTGAGGCTCCTGTACCTCCTTCCCGATGGAATCAGTTCAGAGTTGAGGTTATCCTCACTGGTTCAGGAGCCTGATGGTTGAGGGGTAATAACTGTTCCTGAACCTGGTTGTCTGGGACCTGAGGCTCCTTTACCTCCTTCCCGATGGAATCAGTTCAGAGTTGAGGCTATCCTCACTGGTTCAGGAGCCTGATGATTGTGGGGTAATAATTGTTCCTGAACCTGGTGGTGTGGGACCTGAGGCTCCTGTACCTCCTTCCCGATGGAATCAGTTCAGAGTTGAGGTTATCCTCACTGGTTCAGGAGCCTGATGGTTGAGGGGTAATAACAGTCCCTGAACCTGGTGGTGTGGGACCTGAGGCTCCTGTACCTCCTTCCCGATGGAATCAGTTCAGAGTTGAGGTTATCCTCACTGGTTCAGGAGCCTGATGGTTGAGGGGTTGTAACAGTCCCTGAACCTGGTGGTGTGGGACCTGAGGCTCCTGTACATCTTTCCCAATGGCAGAACTTTGAAATTTGAGAAGAGAGCAAGGCCTGGGTGAGAGGATCTTTGATGATGGATGCTGCGTTTCTACGGTAACATTTCATGTAGATGTGCTGGATGGTTGGGAGGTTTTTACCTGTGATGAGCTGGGCCGAGTTCACTGCCTTTGGTAGATTTTGTGCTCAAAGGCAAAGGCACAAGCTGTTATTTATTAGATTGAGGGATGGAGGAAGGATTTGCCTCTCCCGCTCTGACTCACGGTGCACGCACTGAGGGGCAACATTTCTGGCACTGGAACTGGGACAGACCACACAGATATACGTCACGTACGGCTGGTAAATGGCAGTTGATTTCAGTGGAATACCCTCGTTATAATTAGTTCTACTAAACCAAATGGAGAATCTCGTCAGAGTAATTGACAAATAGATTTTAGCCAGAAACTTACTTAATTATTTATTGGTCTCGTTAAACTCCTATTTGTGTGGAATTAAAAATCAAATCTACTTAACGTGATGAAATGTATCTCGATCCGCTATCGTCTGGCTTACTGCAGCGATTAACCCCGTTATGGGGGGTGACATGGATGATACCCACGAAAGGGGATGAAACAACTGAGTCTGTGACCCATCTAAGGGCAGAAAAACCCCAAAGCTTTCATCCCATCACTCGGTGAGTTAACCCTTTGATCTCCTTCCCGAATTAGCACTAAACCTTTCTGTACCCGAACGTATTTACCCTCCTGTCTTGCAGTCCTTTAACTCTTCCAGCTGCAGCATACAACCCTGATGATATTTTCTATTCTTACATGCATTGGCACCATAAACCATAAGAACAAAATTCCAGATATAGGGTGCTGTGCAAAAGTCTTGGGCACATATATATAGCCTAAGACTTTTGCAGAGTCTGGTAGCAATTTTATGTATCGCACTGTACTGCGAGTGCAGAAAAAAACACAAAATTTCATGACATATGTGAGTGATGACAAACCTGATTCTGATCTGGGTCTCTATTGTGGACTGAGAGTGGGAAGGGGGCAGGGAGAGGGGAATCATGGTTGGGAAAAGTGGGAGGGAGAGGGGAGGGAGCGGGAAGCACCAGAGAGACATTCTGTAATGATCAATAAACCGATTGTTTGGAATCAAATGACCTTGCCTGGTGTCTCAGGGCTGGGTGTGTCTGTACCTGCCCCTGACACTCCTTCTCTGCCCCCTGTCCCACACCCCTCCCGCGGCGTTCCACCCTCACCATTCCCAACATCCATTGCTCCGGCCAGATTCACAAACTTGCTCTCCACCCCATGTTGACAAATACAATACCGTGTAAAAGTCTTAGCCAGACTAATTACTGTATGTGTCTCGAGTTTTGTACAGGTTTAAGGTGAGAGGGGGAAGGTTTACAGAACATGTACAGGACAATTTTTTTGTACACACAGAGAGAGGAGTGTGCCTGAAACAGGCTGCCAGGAGTGGTGGCGAGACATTCAGAGAAACGGGCAATGGAGGGGTACAGATTAGTCAACTAGCATGGATCTTTTGGGCCACAAGGCATCATTTTGTGCTGGTTAGTTTTTTAACATCTTTGGACTATTTTTACCGTGCCTACGGTCTGGTTTTTTAAATCAATTATGGTGTTGCTTGCACTGTTGTCACTATGTGGGTTTGTGTAGGTCTTGTGGCTTTAGTTTTTGGTTTGTTGGGTGGTAGAGTTGGTCTCCTGACTTGGTGTGCCTGGTTAGTCTTGTTTTGTCTGGTGAGTTTGGAGCTCCTTTCTGGGGAACACTAAGATGGTCGTGTGATATTAATAGACAGCAGCCTCTCCGGACTCTGGATTTGGGGATTGCCAAACGTTATGTGGATTTTCTGGTGTAGTCTGTTTTGTCGTGTGCTTTTGTGATATCATTCTGGAGGAATGTTGTTTCATTTTTTTAACTGCATTGCAGTTGTAGTTTCTAAATGACAATAAACCGAGATTCAATTCAATTCAATTAATGTTCCAGGAGCCGATGGAGAGCTCGGGCTGATCTGGAACCACAAGCGTGCAGAGGTGGGTCGAATCGGACAGCTCTGGAGCGAGGGTCCCAATCAGTGCTGACGCCTACCAGGGCTCATCCACACAGGTTAATGGCTGAACCCAGGACGGGCCTGTCACCCAGAGATGCCGTGCTGCAGGGAGAACAGATGGAAGCTGAGTGCGGAGTTGATCGGAACGGGGAGAATTCAAAGGGACGGGCAGAGGTGGGTGTCCGATGCCCAGTGCAGAGTTGATGGGAACGGGGAGAATTCAAAGGGACGGGCAGAGTTGGGTGTGTGATGCCCAGCGCGGAGTTGATGGGAACGGGGAGAATTCAAAGGGACGGGCAGAGTTGGGTGTGTGATGCCCAGCGCGGAGTTGATGGGAACGGGGAGAATTCAAAGGGATGGGCAGAGGTGGGTGTCCGATGCCCAGTGCGGAGTTGATGGGAACGGGGAGAATTCAAAGGGACGGGCAGAGGTGGGTGTCCGATGCCCAGTGCAGAGTTGATGGGAACGGGGAGAATTCAAAGGGACGGGCAGAGGTGGGTGTCCGATGCCCAGTGCAGAGTTGATGGGAACGGGGAGAATTCAAAGGGACGGGCAGAGGTGGGTGTGTGATGCCCAGTGCAGAGTTGATGGGAACTGGGAGAATTCAAAGGGACGGGCAGAGGTGGGTGTGTGATGCCCAGTGCAGAGTTGATGGGAACGGGGAGAATTCAAAGGGATGGGCAGAGGTGGGTGTGTGATGCCCAGTGCAGAGTTGATGGGAACGGGGAGAATTCAAAGGGACGGGCAGAGGTGGGTGTCCGATGCCCAGTGCAGAGTTGAAGGGACAAGAGCCTGTCTCCATGCCAGGAGTCTGCAAGCTTTCAAAAGGAACTCTGCGTGGACAATCGCAAAGGATTAGCTGCACTTGTGGGTGTGAGATGGGGTGATTTGCAAGGACCTAGCACAGTGACTGTGGTTTGGAGCCTCCCTCTATACGGTATGGCTCTGTGCTGAAGGCTGTGACACGTCTGGGTCCGTGACAGAGACAGAGACGCAGAAACAGGCCCTTCTGCCCAGACAATGCCGGCCTGTGGGGGGAAAGCCGAGCTCCCGGAAGCGACCCACTGATTCCAGGGGTAAGGTCGGATAGAGACTCCTTACGGAATGGCGCCGGCATTGAACTGTGGCCACGCTGACCGCTGTCTCACTCGGCACGAAAGCTCTTTGACTCGACCACCGTCTCCGGAAGCTCGCTCCTGTACGGGCAACCCTCTGATCAAAGCTCTCCCCTCTCATCCCAAACCCATGCCCTCTCCTTCAGGATTCCTGAATCCTGGGGAGAAGATCGCGCACCTCTGTCGGGTCGACTTGCAACGAACAATCCAGACAACGACCCGTAGGCCTTTGGACTGTGGGGGGAGCGCCGCCCGGTCTCCTGGCAGGCGGGGGGAATTGATCCCCAATCACTGGTACCGTAACACGTTGTGCTGACCGCTCTGTTAACATGGCAATTAATTAATGTTGTAATATGCAGATTACAAGAATTAATAGATAGGAAACGCATAACCAGCCACCCAGCTCCTGCTGAATAAACCCCCCACGGGACGTCCCTGACCTGAAAAAGCCAGCCCCTTATCGTTAGAAATGAACCTCACCGACTCTCCGCCCCTGCTCTCTGTTATTGGGTGCTGTCATGGCAACTCAGCTGGTGCATGGATAAATTTATCAAAACGGTGGAGCATTCGGCAGAGTGGGAATGTCAACACGTGTCCCACTGGCAGCTGAACCCTGGGCACAAATCTCGGGCTGGCAGTGACAGCTCGGGGGCCTCGGGCTTTTCAGAGGACTGAGCTCTGTACTGCTGCGACACACAAAACAAATTCCCTGACGTGTGTGAGTGATGATAAACCTGATTCTGATCTGGGTCTCTGTTGTGGACTGAGAGTGGGAAGGGGGCAGGGAGAGGGGAATCATGGTTGGGAAAAGGGGAAGGGAGAGGGGGATCACGGTTGGGGAAAGGGGAAGGGAGAGGGGAATTATGGTTGGGAAGGGGGCAGGGAGAAGGGAATCACGGTTGGGAAAAGGGGAAGGGAGAGGTGGATCACGGTTGGGGAAAGGGGAAGGGAGAGGGGAATTATGGTTGGGATGGGGAAGGGAGAGGGGAATTACGGTTGGGAAAAGGGGAAGGGAGAGGGGGATCACGGTTGGGGAAAGGGGAAGGGAGAGGGGAATTATGGTTGGGAAGGGGAAGGGAGAGGGGGATCACGGTTGGGAAAAGGGGAAGGGAGAGGGGAGCTCCTGAGAGACATTCTGTAATGATCAATAAAGAAGCCAATCTACCCTCACAGCCCTAACCTAATGACAAGACAATTCACAACTACCTGTTCACCTCTGGACGGTGGGAGCACCCGGAGGAAGTCCGCGTGTTCCACGGGGAGAGCGTTCAGATGCTCCATGCAGGGGTGGCGGAATTGAACTCCGATGCCCCGAGCTCTACACTACAGAGACTGCCCCGTCGATCCCCGGAAACACCGTCCCCAACTCCAGCGCCAAGAATGCGACGGCTCGCGTCATTTTGCCTTTTTAATTCCCTGCCTAATATATTCTGCCAAAGCCTTGAGCTCTTATAACAACCTTTCCTCGTGGCATTTATCAATGCCTTTTGAAATTCCAGGTCCGCAGCGCCTTCCTTATCTACTCCCCTCGTCATATCCTCAAGGACCCTGATCAAATGAGTTATTGAACACGTTGCATTGCATGAAGCCTGTTGAGAATGTTTAATCATATTAGAACTTTCCGAACGCCTTCTTCCCTCTTCCAGCGGCTGCCTGATAAGAGCAGCCAGACTAATCACTCTTTAAATTCCTGTTTTTAGCCCCTCTCTTTCCCTTTCACCAGGGACAACCCCTCAAACTGCAGGCTTGGCCCATCACTGAACTGTTCCCGCGACAGTCCGTCTCTCTGCCATGCCCTCTCCGAGCAGTTTCCCCCTTCTCCAGCCCTCTATCCCTGTCACCAATCGACTTCCCAGCTCTTTACCCCCCCCCCAGTTTCGCCTACCACCCTGTACTTGTGCCTCTCCTCCCCCCCCCCACCCCCGATTTCTTACTCCACCTCCTCACCACTTGTCTCCAGTCCTGACAAAGGACCTGGGCCCAAAACGTCGACTGATTACTCGCTCCCGCAGACGCTGCCTAGCCTGCAGAGTTCCTCCGGCACCCCGTGTGCAACTGCTCATCCTGCGTTCATTGCGAGTGTGCCGGAAAGAAAACGGATCCCCGGGATTGGGTAACAAACCTTCATCGGACTTTGAGATAGTCACAGATAACTAGAGAAGGAGATTCTGGATAAACTTCGTTCCGAGACATTTTTTAATGATTAATATTTGGCACGTGTCCTGCATTTGCAGAATGCCCATTTGCCAACATAGTGCAGAGGGCGAGTTTGTAAACCATGATCCCCCTCTCCCTGCCCCCTTCCCACTCTCAGTCCACAATAGAGACCCAGGTTTATCGTCACTCACACACGTCAGGAAATTTGTTTTTTTTCCCCTGCAGTGCAATACATAAAATTGCTACAGTACTGTGCAAAAATCTTAGCTGCATATATGGGCCGAAAACTTTTGCACAGGACTGTGCCTCGTACTCTGAGTTTCTTCAGCCACACAAAGCACCTCCCTGCGTGCAGTCGATCAGCTTTATGAGTTTCAAGAAGATCTCCTCTCCCTCAAAACGCATCTAGTACACAGCCTCTGTCTTCTTGCACAGCAGACCCACCATCTCTGGAACCAACTGGGGGACAAGGAGCCCAAAGCTGTCGTTGTCACTGTGGGTGTGGCCCCTGTTTAACTGGCACGTTCGATACAGCAGCGGCCCCCAGCCTCCTGTTTGTTTCAGACACATGGTCAGACTGGAGCAGAGATACCACCACCTTGCTCTTTGCAAAATCCTCCTAATTGGGACCAAGAGAAGTACAATACTGTGCAAGAGTCTTAGGCACATATATATCTGGGGTGCCAAAGACTCATACACAGGACTGTGGTAATTTTATGTATCGCACTGTACCGCTGTCACAAAATAAAACAAATTCCCTGACGTGTGTGAGTGATGATAAACCTGATTCTGATCTGGGTCTCTATTGCGGACTGAGAGTGGGAAGGGGGCAGGGAGAGGGGAATCATGGTTGGGAAAAGGGGAAGGGAGAGGGGAGGGAGCGGGAAGCACTAGAGAGACATTCTGTAATGATCAGTAAACCAATTGTTTGGAATCAAATGACCTTGCCTGGTGTCTCAGGGCTGGGTGTGTCTGTACCCGCCCCTGACACTCCTTCTCTGCCCCCTGTCCCACACCCCTCCCGCGGCGCTCCACCCTCACCATTCCCAACATCCTTTGCTCCCGACAGATTTACAAACTCGCTCTCTGCTCTACGTTGACAAGCTTAAGGTTCAAAAAGTTTTAAGTTCAGACTTCAAAGCACTTCATCATCAACGTATGTCTAAATGATACAACCTGGAGATTTGTCTTCTTACAGGCAGCCACAAAGCGCGCAACCCGATGTATCAACGACCAACAGGGAAAGAGAAAAAACAGCACTGTGCAAAAGTGTCAGGCACCCTGGATATATGTGAGCCCAAGACCTTTGCTCAGTACTGGAGATGATTTGGGAAGAGCAGCGTCTGACAGGTTTTAAAAGTCCAATCAGGTACGTAACGCAGAGAGCTGTGGCCACATTGCATATCTCCGAAACCCGCCTGCTCTCCTTGGACTCTCACTGCCTTGGTGAACAGCCGGCGTACTCACAGGCCCCACCCAGCCCGGGCATTCGCCCTTCTCCCCTCCTGACAGCACGTCCCACCAGGCTCGACCCCGCCGATATGCCCAGGGAATGACTTGCCGGTACGATCGGATGGAGAACAATTGCGCAGCTCGTTTTCTGCCTGCACTGCACTCTCTCTGCAACTGCAAAACCTCGAGGCAGACACACAGAGGTATTACAAATGCAAAAACAACGGGGCTTTGCCCGCTCAAGTCCCCACCCTCAATTTAAAGCTACGCCATCTTGTGCTTGACACTCACATTGTCCAGCTTGATACAGAAACCGCCAAGCACGGCGAACAAATTTTCACTGTCGCTTGGAATTACCAACTTTCTGATGTCCTTTCCCAGCCCATCAGGAATACAGCTTGGATTTCCTCAGGAAAATTCATCACGCGACCCCTTGCTGCTTGCGACAATCAGGAAGGCTCCGATCGCCTGCCAGACACGGCCGCCATTCACCTCCGAACCCAGAGGCTGAGGGATCGGAACCCAAGAGGAAACTTATTTTCAAAATCAGCTCGAGAAAGATAGGGTTGAGATTCTAAATTGGAGAAAGGCCAACTTTGATGGAAGTGTGGGTTCGGACAGGCTGTTTTCCAGGCAACCTCATGCCTCCCTGTAACCCTCATGATTTCTTTTTCAAGTTTTCTCTTATGCTCCTTCAGTACCTTATTTGTCACTTCCTGCTAGGCACCTCCTGGGTCTCAATCTCTCCTGGTGACCAAGGTTCCCTACATTAGTTATTTTGACCTTTCGTTCTGACGGGCTCTCAGAATGCGTCCTATCTATTGTTGCTCGTCATCTCGCCCACTGATCTGGATGAGAATGTGGTTAACTGGACCTGCAGGAGACACCAGGACAGGGGGTCCAGTGGACGGTGAGGGAGACATCAGAGTTTGCAGTGGGATCTGGACCAGCAGGGAAAACGGGCTGAAAAGCGTTGTAGCGGTGTGCTTCACACAGCGCTGAAATAACGACACACAGTCGCTGAGTCGTTTCGAGACTAGTTTATTCAAACATTTAATCCCCAGCGCCCACCCTCCTCTCCGGGTGCAAATGACGTCAGAGGTGCATTACCAAAGTCTCTCCCCGTGCGCTGGCTATTTGTGAGCCGGTTCGCCTGCTCAGAAAGTGGGTCGCCACATAACCCCCCCCCCCCAAACCCCCCACAGAACCGGCGATACACACCCCAATGTCCACAGTCTGGATCAGTCTCTGCTTGGGAGGTCTGCCTCTGCGCCGCGGTGCCCGAACCTCGACCGGCTGCTCCAAGTCCACACGGGCCGGTTTGAGTCGGTCCACCGTGAAAACCTCCTCTCTCCCCCCAACGTCCAGAACGTACGTGGACCCGTTGTTGTTGATCACCCTGAACGGGCCCTCGTACGGCCGCTGTAGGGGTGCCCAGTGTCCGCCCCTTCGTACAAACACAAACTTACAGTTCTGCAGGTCTTTGGGTACGCAGGTCGGGGTCCGTCCGTGCTGTGAAGTCGATATGGGGGCCAGGTCACCGAGCTTCTCGCGTAGTCTGTGCAGGACTGCTGAGGGTTCCTCCTCTTGCCCCCTTGGGGCTGGTATGAACTCTCCTGGGACGGCCAGGGGTGCGCCGTACACCGACTCGGCCGACGAGGCGTGCAGATCCTCTTTGGGCGCTGTGCGAAGTCCAAGCAGGACACAGGGAAGCTCGTCCACCCAGTTAGGTCCTCTCAGGCGGGCCATGAGAGCCGACTTCAAGTGACAGTGGAAGCGTTCCACTAGTCCGTTCAATTGTGGGTGGTAGGCAGTTGTGTGTAGCTGCGTTCCCAACAGGCTGGAGGTGAACTGGGTGCCTCTGTCGGAGGTAATGTGGGCCGGTACCCCGAAGCGTGCTACCCAGGTTGCAATCAGTGCTCGGGCGCAGGAATCGGCAGATGTGTCGGTGAGCGGGACGGCCTGTGGCCACCTCGTGAACCGGTCAACCATAGTTAGGAGGTACCGCGCTCCTCGGGACACTGGTAGGGGGCCCACGATATCCACATGAACCGGTGGGTGGGTTCGAACTGCTGCGGCGGGGCTTTAGTGTGCCGCTGCACCTTGGCTGTTTGGCACTGCGTGCACGTTCTGGCCCATTCACTGACCTGCTTGCGAAGTCCGTGCCACGCGAACTTGCTGGAGACCAGCCGGACAGTTGTCCTGATAGATGGGTGCGCCAAACCGTGTATGGAGTCGAAAACTCGCCGCCTCCAGGCTGCTGGGACGATGGGGCGAGGTTGGCCGGTAGCCACGTCGCACAGGAGGGTCCTCTCACCTGGGCCTACGAGAAAGTCCTGCAGCTGCAAACCTGAGACCGTGGTCCTGTAGCTGGGCATCTTGTCGTCTGCCTGCTGCGCCTCCGCCAGTGCCGCATAGTCCACCCCCAGGGACAGGGCCTGGACAGCTGGTCTGGAGAGTGCGTCCGCCACGACGTTGTCCTTTCCCGAGACATGCCGGACGTCCGTCGTGCACTCGGAGATGTCGGACAGATGTCGCTGCTGGCGACCCGACCAGGGATCGGACACCTTCGTGAACGCGGTGAACGGCCTGCCTTCTAAGAAGTACCTGAAATGCCGGATTGCCAGATACAGCGCCAACAGCTCCCGGTCGAAAGCACTGTTCTTGAGTTCGGGTGGTCGTAGGTGCTTGCTGAAGAACGCCAGGGGTTGCCAGCGCCCCTTGATGAGCTGCTCCAGCACCTACCGACTGCTGTGTCGGATGCGTCCACCGTGAGTGCGGTCGGAACGTCCGTTCTGGGGTACACCAGCATCGCGGCATCTGCCAAGGCTTCCTTGGCTTTAACGAAAGCGGCCGCGGCCTCCCCGTCCCAAGTAAAGTCCTTGCCTTTACCCAACATCAGGGTGTACAAAGGGCGCATGATACGGGCTGCTGAGGGGAGGAAACGGTGGTAGAAGTTCACCATACCAATGAACTCCTGCAGGCCTTTGACCGTGTTGGGCTGGGCAAAGTGACGGACCGCGTCTACCTTAGCGGGCAGAGGTGTTGCCCCGTCTGTGGTAATCCTGTGGCCCAGGAAGTCGATGGTATCGAGACCGAACTGACATTTGGCCGGGTTGATCGTGAGGCCGAAATTACCCAGGCGGGAGTAGAGCTGGCAGAGGTGGGACAGATGCTCCTGACGACAACTATGAGGATGTCGTCCAAATAGATGAACGCGAAGTCCAGGTCGCGTCCCACCACATCCATTAACCGCTGGAACGTCTGTGCGGCATTCGGAGGAACTCGAACAGGCCGAACGGGGTGATGAGTGCTGTTTTGGGGATGTCCTCAGGGTGCACCGGAATTTGATGGTATCCCCGGACGAGGTCTACTTTGGAAAAGATTCTTGACCCGTGCAGGTTTGCTGCAAAGTCCTGTATGTGCATCACAGGGTAGCGGTCTGGAGTTGTAGCCTCGTTCAGTCTGCGGTAGTCGCCGCACGGTCTCCAACCCCCAGCTGTTTTGGGCACCATGTGCAGGGGGGAGGCCCATGGGCTGTCGGACCTCCGTACGATCCCCAATTCCTCCATCCTCTGGAACTCCTCCTTCGCCAGGCGGAGCTTTTCCAGGGGGAGCCTTCGTGCGCCGGCGTGGAGGGGTGGTCCCTGGGCCGGGATGTGGTGCTGTACCCCGTGTCTGGGCATGGCCGCCGTGAACTGCGGTGTCAGAATCGATGGAAAGCGTTCCAGGACTCTGGTGAAGTCGTTGTCCGACAGCGTGATGGGGTCCAGGAGTGGGGCCGGCAGCTTGGCTTCACCCAGGGAGAACGTCTGGAAAGTCTCGGCATGTACCAGTCTTTTCCCTTGCAAGTCAACCAGCAGGCTGTGAGCTCGCAAGAAGTCCGCCCCCAGGAGTGGTTGGGCCAAGGCGGCCAGTGTGAAGTCCCACGTGAACCGGCTGGCGCCGAACGGCAGCTGCTCTGTGGGGGTCTCATAGGTCCGTATTGTGCTGCCGTTTGCGGCCCTCAGGGTGGGTCCTGGCTTCCTGTTGCGGGTGTCATACCCCGTCAGGGGCAAGACGCTGATTTTCACTCCGGTGTCGACCAAGAAGAGGCGTCCCGACTGTTTGTCCCAGACGTACAAGAGGCTGCCCTGGTGGCCAGCCGCCATAGTCATTAGCGGCAGCTGGCCCTGGCCCTGGCCCTTGCAGGGCGGGTGACAATGACGGGCTTCTGTGCCCCACCGCGGGTGGTAGAAACACCACTGTTCACTGGCCTCCTCACTCCTGCCTCTGTGTTGTGTGCGCCCCCCTGCCGGGCCTGGTCTGGTCTGCTGTTGGGCGTGTGGCCTGGTAATCTGACCGACGGACGCCACGCTCTCCCTCTTGGCTTTCTACAGCACGTCTGCCCGGGTCGCCACCTTCCGGGGGTCGCTGAAATCTGCGTCGGCCAGCAGCAGATGTATGTCCTCAGGCAGTTGCTCTAGGAACAACTGCTCGAACATGAGGCAGGGCTTGTGTCCGTCAGCCAGGGCCAGCATCTCGTTCATCAATGCTGACGGCAGTCTGTCTCCCAAACCGTCCAGGTGAAGCAGTCGGGCACCTCACTCACGCCGTGAGAGGCCAAAGGTCCCAATGAGCAGAGCTTTGAATGCTCCATATTTGCCTTCTTCCGGGGGCGACTGTATGAAATCCGCAACCTGGGCGGCCGTCTCCTGGTCAATGGCGCTCACCACGTGGCAGTAACGTGTGGAATCAGAGGATATCTGCCGAATCTGGAACTGGGCTTCTGCTTGGCTAAACCACACGCGTGGTCACAGCATCCAGAAAGTCGGCAGTTTTAGCGAAACTGCGTGAACAGATGAAGAGTCGGTCATCTTTGGTCCAAATCCCGTTTGGACCGTCGGGGTCACCAATGTAACGATGTGCTACACACAGCGCTGAAATAACGCCACACAGTCAGTAAGTCATTTCGAGACTAGTTTATGCAAACTTCGCGGCGCTAGCATTTAATCCCTAGTGCCCGCCCTCCTCTCCGGGTGCAAATGACGTCAGAGGTGCATTACCCCCTGCGCGCTGGCTGTTTGTGAGCCGGTTCGCCTGCTCAGAAAGTGGGTTGCCACAGTAAGACTCTTGACAGTGTGGAGGATCAGAGGGATCTTGGGGTCCGAGTCCATAGGACCCTCAAAGCAGCTGTGCAGGTTGACTCTGTCGTTAGGAAATCTTACGGTGTATTGACCTTCATCAATCATGGGATTGAATTTAGGAGCCGAGAGGTAATGTTGCAGCTATACAGGACCCTGGTCAGACCCCACTTGGAGCACTGTGCTCAGTTCTGGTCGCCTCACTACAGGAAGGATGTGGAAACCATAGAAAAGGTGCAGAGGAGATTTACAAGGATGTTGCCTGGATTGGGGAGCATGTCCTATGAGAATAGGTTGAGTGAACTCGGCCTTTTCTCCTTGGAGTGACGGAGGATGAGAGGTGACCTGATAGAGGTGTACAAGATGATGAGAGGCATTGATCGTGTGGATAGTCAGAGGCTTTTCCCCAGGGCTGAAATGGCTAACATGAGAGGACACAGGTTTAAGGTGCTGGGGAGTAGGTACAGAGGAGATGTCTGGGGTAAGTTTTTTACTCAGAGAGTGGTGAGTGTGTGGAATGGGCTGCCAGTGATGGAGGTGGAGGTGGATACGATACGGTCTTGTAAGAGACTCCTGGATAGGTACATGGAGCTTAGAAAAACAGAGGGCTGTGGGTAACCCTGGGTAATTTCTGAGGTGGGGACATGTTCGGTGCAACTTTGTGGGCCAAAGGACAACTTTGTTGTGCTGTAGGTTTTCTATGTTTCCATGTTAAGGGGTGATCTGGTGGCTGCCGTCGGCTCGTTGAGGAGATCTGGACTCGGAGTGCTGCCGCGGAGGGGTAAGGGAGCCTGCCTGTCAGCTGGGCCTCGGTCTGCATAATGCACACCGGTAAATTGTCATAACCGGGCCGGGGAGGGAGCTGTCCACTCAGTTCAGTCTCACCGCCGTAAATATCAGGAGCAGCACTCGTGGAATGAAGCAAAATTTGTTCTCATCATTGCGGACAGCAGAAATGCATTGTATAGGTCATGATGTAGGCAATGCAATTATGTACTCTACATGAATAATTTACCATTAGACACTTGACACAGCCCAAGTCAAAAGAGCTTTTAAGGAGCTAATGTTTGGCTTGCCTGCTCGTTCAAAGCTTTCTGCCCTGTTCACCCCCACAGCCTCTGTGTCTGGAGTCACCTGCCTACATCCTCCGGAAAGTTCGTGAAAGCAGGCAACGCTGGCAGAGTTGGCCAGAGGAGGGGTGGACATGGATTTTACATCAAACCCCGTTCAAACTCAACGTAAATCTATAATCAAAGTACCGTCCTTCCCATCATCCAATGCCGGACAAAATCCCCTTTCGTAACACCACCCTGTCAAACGGATCCAGTTGCTCCAAGACAACATTAATATGGCACTGTGCGCAAGTCCACATCACCAGGGAGCCTGAGACTTCTGCACAGTCCTGTATTCGTCAACGTGGAGCAGAGAGCGAGTTTGTAAATCCGTCGGGAGCAAAGGATGTTGGGAATGGTGAGGGTGGGGCGCCGCGGGAGGGGTGTGGGACAGGGGGCAGAGAAGGAGTGACAGGGGCGGGTACAGACACACCCAGCCCTGAGACACCAGGCAAGGTCATTTGATTCCAAACAACTGGTTTATTGATCATTACAGAATGTCTCTCTGGTGCTTCCCGCTCTCTCCCCTCTCCCTTCCCCTTTTCCCAACCATGATTCCCCTCTCCCTGCCCCCTTCCCACTCTCAGTCCACAATAGAGACCCAGATCAGAATCAGGTTTGTCATCACTCACATAAGTCATGAAATTTGTTTTTTTTTTGTGACAGCAGTACAGTGCGATACATAAAATTACTACAATACTGTGCAAAAATCTCAGGCACCTGAGCAATATATACTGTATGTGCCTAAATCCTTTGCACAGTACTGTATGGAGAAAGTTCAGTGCACATAGACAATAGGTGCAAGGTTATAATGAAGTTTTTCTCAAAGAGAGATTAGATTGGTTGGGTTATTCTCAAAAAGGGATTGGATAGGCTGGGTTATTCTCAATGAGAGATTGGATAGGCTGGGTTATTCTCAATGAGAGTTTGGATTGGCTGGATTATTCTCTAAAAGCGATTGGATTGGCTGGGTTATTCTCAATGAGAGATTGGATAGGCTGGATTATTCTCAAAAAGAGATTGGATAGGCTGGGCTATTCTGAAGGAGAGGTTGGGTAGACTGGGTTATACACACAGACACACAGACACGCACAGACACTCACACTCTCACACACACACAGACAAGCAGATATTCACACAGGCATCGATGGACACAATCAGAATTAGAAATGGGACTGGAGTTGGTTTATTATTGTCACTTGTAGGGAGATACTGCGAGAAGCTGGTTTTGTACACCGATCAGATCGTCACAACGTGCATTGAGATTGAACCAGGTCAATCAGCAGCGGGATGCAGAATAAAGTGTCACAGCTACACAGAGATCACCATGTAGGTGGACAATAAAGGAGAAGATCACAATGAGCTAGATTGTGAGGTTGAGTCCATCTTGTCATACGAGCGAACCGTTCACTAGCCTTATAACAGCGGGCAGAAGCTGTCTCTGACAGAATCCCCACCCCACATTGTCTTATTCTGGTTTCTGCCCCTCCGTTCCTTTCAAGTCCTGATGAAATGTCTAATGTCGATGCCCCTGATGAGTTCCCAGCCGTCTTTATGCAATGGACCAGTACTATTAATCATGGGGCCTGTGCACCCAGGGTGGGATCCCCTGCCTGACCTGCTGAGTTCCTCCAGCATTTTGTGCATGTTACTCTGGATCTCCAGCATCTGCACAATCCTCGAGCCTGGTGGGGCGTGCTTTCGGGTTTTGCACCTTCTGCCAGATGGGAGACGGGGCAAGAGGGAACGCCTGGGCCAGGAGGGGTGGTGAGGGTGCTCACATATTTGCACCAAGCTGCCCCACACTTTGACACACAGATCGATGGAGAAAGACATTTGCATGAATCCACACAAAGGCACTGAGAGATGAAAGGAACGATCGGAAACCGCCATTCCAAGCAGTGGCAAGGTGGGAAGCCTTCATTTAATGTGGTGGGAATAGAATAAAGTGAAGGAGGAAGAGATAGAGGGAGAGAGGGAATGAGAGAGCGAGAGATAGAGTGAGAGAGACAGAGGGTGTGAGAGATAGAGATATAGAGCGAGAGAGAGAATGAGAGAGCCAGAGAGATGGAGTGAGAGACAGAGGGTGTGAGAGATAGAGATATAGAGCGAGAGAGGGAATGAGAGAGCCAGAGTGAGAGAGAGAGAGAGAGAGAGAGAGAGAGAGAGAGAGAGGAAGAGAGAGTGAGAGGGAGAGAGAGAGAGGGAAAGTGGGGGGGAAAGGAGAGAGAGGGGGAGACAGAGAGAGGGTGAAAGAGAGGGAGAGAGCGAGAGAATAAGAGAAAGAGAAGGAGTGACAGAGAAAATGAGAGGGAGAGAGAAAGGAGAGAGAGTGTGAAAGAGAAATTGAGAGAGCAAGTGAGAGGAAATATATATAGAAAGAGAGAGAGACAGACAGACAGACAGGAGTGTGACAGTGGGAGAAAGTGAAAATATTAGAGAGTGCCAATAGGAATGTGTGAGTGTGAGAGACAGAGCGGGTGAAGACCGAGAGAGGAGAAAAGAGGAATGAGTGAATAGATAAATAGACAGATTGATAGGTAGGTAGATAGCTAGAGAGATAGATAGACAGATGGAGGAATCAATAGGCAGATAAATTGATAGACAGACGATGGACATAGACAGAAAGATAGACAGTTAAACAGATAGACAGACACAGGTGGATAGACAGACACAGATAGATAGATAGATACAGATAGATAGATAGACAGGTAAACAGATAGACAGACACAAGTGGATAGACAGACACAGAAAGATAGATACAGATAGATAGACAGGTAAACAGACAGATGGATAGATGGGTAGACAGATAGATAGACGGGTGTTCAGACAGACACTGACGACACAGTTCACGGGGGTAATGTGGACTCTCCAATGTGGTACTGATGGAGATCGACAAGAACAGAGGAAGTGAGGATGGGGCCAGTTGGCTGCCCATACCTGCTCCATGATTCATTTATTGGGACTAACCTTCTCCCCACTGCTGCCCAGGAAATTCCCTGTCTCTACTTTGATCGAACCTGCACAGCCCTCTGGGCTGGAGGTAAATTCACCTTACCCCACCTCCCCATTCAGAGACAGTGACTCCTGGTCTAGGGTAACAGCATCCTGCACCCCAATTGTGTTCGTGAGGCAATGGTTTCTCCACTCAGTCTTCCCCCTCTCTAATCCAGACAGCATCCTGGTGAATCTCTTCTGCACCCTCTCTAATCCGGGCAGCATCCTGGTGAATCTCCTCTGCACCCTCTCTAATCCGGGCAGCATCCTGGTGAATCTCTTCTGCACCCTCTCTAATCCAGACAGCATCCTGGTGAATCTCTTCTGCACCCTCTCTAATCCGGGCAGCATCCTGGTGAATCTCTTCTGCACCCTCTCTAATCCGGGCAGCATCCTGGTGAATCTCTTCTGCACCCTCTCTAATCCAGACAGCATCCTGGTGAATCTCTTCTGCACCCTCTCTAATCCGGGCAGCATCCTGGTGAATCTCTTCTGCACCCTCTCTAATCCAGGCAGCATCCTGGTGAATCTCCTCTGCACCCTCTCTAATCCGGGCAGCATCCTGGTGAATCTCTTCTGCACCCTCTCTAATCCAGGCAGCATCCTGGTGAATCTCTTCTGCACCCTCTCTAATCCAGGCAGCATCCTGGTGAATCTCTTCTGCACCCTCTCCAAAGCTTCCACATCCTTCCCTTAATGAGGCGACCAGAACTGAGCACAATGCACCAAGTGTGGTCTAACCAGGGTTTCACAGAGCTGGAACATTACCTTTGCAGAACCCTGGATGTGGTCTCACAAAGCCCTGCATGATTGGAATATTGATCTTTACTCTCATACTTAAACATCTTTGCTCTAGTACTCAAACACGCCTCAATAAATTGATCTTTGGTACTGAATTAATCTGCTTTCGGTGGGAGTTGCAGAGACTGGGGTGCCGATGTCTCTGAGAATCTATCCTGGGCCACCACATTGGGGCAGTTACACAGAAGGCAAAATGGCAGCTCGATTTCATTATGAGGATTCAGTACAGACCGGTCATTGAGTTTGCGGATGACACAACAGTGGTTGGCCTCAGCAACAACGATGAGGTGTCGGAGTGGAGTGGCTGGTGGCCTGAATGGGCAGAAGACCAAGGAGGTGATTGTGGAGTCTGGGAAGGTACAGGTGGACCACCCCCCGCAGATACAGGGCTCCTCCACAGGAAGAGTTAGGTGCACCAAGAAGGCATAGCAACACCACCATTTTCTAAGGGGATTGAGGAAAGTTACCCCCCCCCCCCCCCGGCCACACCTTAGGGGCATTTTAAAGGAGCTCCTTTGAGAGCGTCCTGACAAGTCGCT
>NC_082736.1:1890727-1900998 GCF_030144855.1 Hypanus sabinus
GCGTACGGGAGAGTGAGGAGGTCATCGATCAGAGTTACGGGGGGAGTCGTCACTCCGAGGTTGCAGGAGGTGAGTAGCTGGGTGACTGCCAGGAGAAACGGAACTGTGATTGGGCAGTTAGCTCGAAGCTCCCCTGCGGCCATTCCCCTCAATAATAAGTATACCGTTGTGGGGGACGACTTCCCGGGGGAACGCCACGGAGACCGGGTCACTGGCGCTGAGCACGGGTCCGTGGGGCAGAAGGGAAAGAGGGAGGAGAGGGGAGCGGTAGTGATAGGGGACTCAGTAGTCAGAGGATCAGACAGGAGATTCTGTGGACGCGAACAGGACACCTGGAAGGTATGTTGCCTGCATCAGTGATGTCCCGGATCACATCGATGGGATTTTGGAGGGGGAGGGGGAGCAGTCAAATGTCTTGGTACCATTGACATCTGAAGGAAAAGCAAAGAGCTTCTGACAATAGAAATAGAGAGCTCGGTAGAAAGTTGAGAAGCAGGACCTCCTGGGTGGTAATTTCTGGATGGCTGCCTGCGCCATGCGCCAGTCAGTGTAGAAGCAGGATGATTTGGCAGATAAACACATGGCTGAGAATTGGTGCAGAGGGGGGGGGGGTTCAGGTTCTTGGATCATTGGGATCTCTTCAGGGGGAGGGATGACCCGTTCACAAGAGATGGGTTGCACCTGAATCCGAGGGGGTCCGATGTTCTCGCAGGCAGGTTTATCAGATCTGTTGAGGAGGGTTTAAATTAATTTGGCAGAGGAATGGGAACTGGAGTGAAGGCACTCGGGATAGGATGGATGGTAAAAAACGTGCAGACAGACTGTCAGGAAGGGCAGGCTGATGACGGGACAAAATTGCAGCCGGCACGGTGAATATCAGAGCGTTAGGGATGCAGAATCAAAAAGGGTAGCAAATACAGTGCTCGAAGTGTTACGTCTCAGTGCAGAGAGTACACGAAATAAGGTGGATGATCTTGCTGCACTTTTACAGATCGTCAGGTGTGATGGCGGGATCATCACTGAAGGATGGTTGTGGACGGGAGCTGAATGTCCAAGGTTCCACATTGTATCGGAGGGATAGGTAGGCAGAGGGGGTGGCAGGGCTGTGCTGGCATCAAATCAGCACAAAGCAGGAGGTTTGTGGGTTGAGTTAAGAAACTGCAACGGTAAAAGGACCCTGCTGGCAGTCATGTACAGGCCTCCTGACAGTATCTGGGATGTAGACCGCAGATTACAACGGGAAATGGAAAAAGTGAGTCAACAGGGCAATGTTATAATCGTCATGGGAGATCTCAACATGCAGGTCGACTGGGAAAATCAGTTTGCAAATGGATCTCAGGAGAGTGAGTTTGTTGAATGCCTAAGAAATGGCTTTTTAGAGCAGTTTGTCATTGAGCCCACTAGGGGATCAGCTATACTGGATTGTGTGTTATGTGATGAACCGGGGGTGATTAGGGAGCTGAAGGTAAAGGAACCGTTAGGAGGCAGTGATCACGGTATCATTGAATTCAACTTCAAATTGGATAGGGAGAGTACAGTCTGACATAGCAGTGTTTCAGTGGAGTAAAGGTAGTAACAGTGGTATGAGAGAGGAGTTGGCTAAAGTAAATTGGAAGGAGATGCTGGCAGGGAAGACAACAGAGCAGCAGTGGTGAGAGTTTCTGGGAAAAATGAGGGAGGTGCAGGATAAATGTATTCCAGAAACAAATAAATACTCAAATGGCAAAATAGTACAACTGTGGCTGACAAGGGAAGTCAAAGCTAATGTAAAAGCAAAAGAGAAGGCAGACAACAAAGCAAAAATTAGCAGGAAGATAGAGGATTGGGAAGCTTTTAAAACCCTACAGAGAGCAACTAAAAGAATCATTAAGATGAAATATGAAAGCAAGCTAGCAAATGATATCAAAGTGGATAGAAAAAGCTTTTTGAAGTATACAAAAAATAAAAGTGGATATAGGGCCACTAGACAATGAGGCCGGGGTAATAATAAGTGCGGGCAAGACAATGGGAGATGAACTAATTGAGTATTTTGCATCAGTCTTCACTGTGGAAGTTACTAGCCATGTGCCAGATGTTGAAGGGAGCGAGGGGAGAGAAGGGAGTGCAGTTATTATTACAAGGGAGAAGGTGCTCAAAAAGCTGAAAGACCAAATTGTACATAAGTCACCCAGACCAGATGAACTGCACCCTAGGGTTCAGAAAGAGGTAGTGTTAGAGATTGTGGAGGCATTAGTAATGATCTTTCAACATGTATTGGAACCTGGCATGGTGCTAGGGGACTGGAAAATTGCAAATGCCACTCCACTCTTTAAGAAAGGAGGAAGGCGGCAGAAAGGAAATTATAGACCAGTTAGTCTGGCCTCAGTGGCTGGGAAGATGCTGGAGTCGATTGTTAAGGATGAGGTAATGGAGTACTTGGTAACACAGGACAAGAGAGGACAAAGTCAGCACGGTTTCCTTCAGGGGAAATCTTGCCTGATGAATCTGTTGGAATTCTTTGAGGAGATTACACGCAGGATAGATAAAGGGGATGCAGTGGATGTTGTGGGGTTGGATTTTCAGAAGGCCTTTGGCAAGGTGCCACACATGAGGCTGGCTACCAAGTTAAGAGACCATGGTATTATAGGAAAGTTAAAATTGCAGTTAGGGCATTGGCTGATTGGTAGGAGGCAGCCAGTGGGAATAAAAGGATCCTTTTCTGATTGGCTGCCAGTGACTAGTGATGTTCCTGCGGGGGTCGGTGTTGGGACCGCTTCCTTTTATGCTGTATATCAATGATTTAGATGACAGAATAGATGGTTTTGTTGACAAGTTTGCAGATGATACAAAGACTGGTGGAGGGGTAGGCAGTGTTGAGAAAATAGGAAGGCTGCAGAAGGACTTAGACAGATTCAGGGAATGGGCAAGAAAGTGGCAAATGAAATACAATGTTAGAAAATGCATGGTGATGCAGTTTGGTAGAAGAAATAAATGTGCAGACTATTTTCTAAGCTGGGGGGAAATTTTAAAAATCTCTGAGATTCGAAGGGACTTTGGAGTCCTTGTGCAGAACATCCTAACGGTTAACTTGCAGGTAGGGTTGGTGGTGAGGAAGGCAAATGCCATGTTAGCATTCATTTCAAGAGGTGTAGAATACAAGAGCAGGGATGTGATGCTGAGGCTTTATAAGGCACTGGTGAGGCCTCACCTTGAGTATTGTGAACAGTTTTGGGCTCCTCATCTAGGAAAAGATGTGCTGGCATTGGAGAGGGTCCAGAGGAGGTTCACAAGGATGACTCCAGGAATGAAAGGGTTCTCATGTGAGGAATGTTTGATGGCTCTGGGTCTGTACTCGCTGAATTTAGAAGGATGAAGGGGGATCTCATTGAACCCATTCAAAAGTTGAAAGGTTCAGACAGAGCAGATTTAGAAAAGATGTTTCCCATGGTGGGGGAGGCTAGGACAAGAGGGCCCAGCCTCAAGATAGGGGGGCGTCCATTTAAACCAGGGATGCGGAGAAATTTCTTTAGGCAGAACGTGGTGAAGTTGTGGAATTTGTTACCACAAGTTTCTGTGGGGGCCAGGTTGTTGGCTGTTTTTAAGGTGGAGATGATAGGTTCTTGATTGGCCATGGCATCAAAGGTTACAGGAAAAGAGCCACGGAATAGGGTTGAGGAGGGCAAAAAAGGATCAGCCATGAGTGAATGGCGGAGCAGTTGATGGGCCGAATGGTTGAATTCTCCTCCAATGTCTTATGGTCTTCTGGAAAATGGAGGGTTTGTAGGAGGGAAGGAATTGATTCCTAGTTTGTGTGTAGTTGGGTATAAGGTTAGCAGTGCACTGAGCAGTAATGTTCGAAGATTTCTCCAAAGTACCACACCCACTGCTCTTCTCCTCCATCAACTCTGTCTACACTTCCACATCGGAGCCCTCCCCTATCCTGGACATACTCTCTCCTCCCCCTACCCCCACATGCCAGAAGCTAGAGAACATGTCCCACTATACCTCTGTTATCAGACTCTAACATGGTAAAGGGGAATTCCTGACCTTGTTTAGTTCAAATTTATTCTCAAAGGGATGATTACGCTGGGATTCAATCTGGGGCAGCTGGGCAACACAGCTTGAAGCGCTGTATCTGGGTAGACAAAAGCACTACAATTATTGTCATTGTAGTGGTAACAAGGTAATTTAAAAACTTTCCAACCTTCACTCTGATTTCTTTCACAGCTGTGCAAACCAACAACTGCACTGAGCTGGAAACTTTTACACGTCCTGAGAACTGCGTGTCGACTTAAATGTTTCTTCTTAAGTATTCACATGGAACAAACACAAACCACAGCTCACAACACAAGTAAACAACGTCAGGCCATCAAAACACCCAACAAGCACAACGGGCAAAAACAGATAGTTTAGACTAGATGGCGATGGCGTTCAGCAGGCTGGCGGTTTATTAACAACGAGATACCGGCTTCCATTCTGTGTGTATTGTTACAATTTGCAACAGCGTTGTAACTCGAAACACCAACAACGTAAGTACAATGAAACTCTAAAATGTATCAAAGTAAAGGCTGTGGTATGCTTATTATTTAGAAAACTGATGGATTGTTTTCATTAACACAAAATTAATGACAGAGTATTTCACTATTATATTAACAAAGATTTCAAAACTACATGAACATGATATGAAAGAAATTCTGACTGCAGGGGGGCATTTCAGTTATTGCGCGGCTGTGCACCTGTCCAGCTTAGCGGGAACAGTGATTGGGGCTTTTGCTGTTGAAGATTGTGGACATGCTTCAGTACTGTGCAAAAGTCTTCGACTAGTACCTAAGGTGCCTGAGACTTTCACCCAGTCCTGTATTTGTCAACGTGGAGCGGAGAGCGAGTTTGTAAATCTGGCGGGAACAAAGGATGTTGGGAATGGTGAGGGTGGAGCGCTGAGGGAGGGGTGTGGGACGGGGGCAGAGAAGGAGTGTCAGGGGTGGGTACAGACACACCCTGCCCTGAGACACCAGGCAAGGTCATTTGATTCCAAACAATCGGTTTGTTGATCATTACAAAATGTCTCTCTGGTGCTTCCTGCTCCCTCCCCTCTCCTTTCCCCTTTTCCCAACCATGATTCCCCTCTCCCTGCCCCCTTCCCACTCTCAGTCCACAATAGAGACCCAGATCAGAATCAGGTTTATCATCACTCACACACGTCAGGAAATTTGTTTTTTTTTGTAATAGCGGTACAGTGCAACACATAAAATTACTCCAGTACTGTGCAAAAGTTTTGGGCTCCCTTATCTCTATAAATGTGCACAAGACTTTTGCAGAGTACTGTAGATTGGAACAAGGAGTGTAGTGACTCTGGCAGACAGCCCCCAGCGCATCCTCAGATTGTTGATCGCTAACATAAGTCAAGTCAAGTCAACTTTTATTGCCATTTCGACCATAACTGCTGGCATAGTACATAGTAAAAATGAGACAATGTTTGTCAGGACCGTGGTGTTACATGACACAGTACAAAAAACTAGACTGAACTACGTAACAAAAAAAACACAGAGAAAGCTACGCTAGACTACAGACCTACACAGGACTGCATAAAGTGCACAAAAACAGTGCAGGCATTACAATAAATAATAAACAGGACAATAGGGAAAGGTGTCAGTCCAGGCTCTGGGTATTGAGGAGTCTGATAGCCTGGGGGAAGAAACTGTTACATAGTCTGGTCGTGAGAGCCCGAATGCTTCGGTGCCTTTTCCCAGACGGCAGGAGGGAGAAGGGATTGGATGAGGGGTGCATGGGGTCCTCCATAACGCTGTTTGCTTTGCAGATGCAGCGTGTGGTGTAAATGTCCGTGATGGCGGGAAGAGAGACCCCGATACATTTCACTGTATATTTTGATATACATGTAATAAATAAGCCAATCTATCAAAGATGCCAAACGTAAGTTAACATAATCTAGAGTAAAACAGTGCTCCGGGCCGCGTCTGGCACACCTTTAAGAGAAAAGCCGGACTAAACAAGCTAATTAATTAGGTGCCGCCCAGGGTGATTTGAGTATCCCAGAAACTGCTGATCTCCTGGGGTTTTTACGCACTGCAGACTCTGGGGTTTACAAACAATGGTGCCAAAAACAAAAAAACATCCAGCGAGCGGCTGGTCTGTGGCGAAACCATCTTGTTTAATCCCAGGAGATCAGCAGTTTCTGTGGTACTCAAATCACCCCATCTGGCACCAGCTTGTTTAATACATTGAAGGATGCTGGCGTGCAGATCCAACAGGCAGGAAGATGGCTCTGCAACGCTGCGTGGAGAGCGCAGGGCAGGACCAGGCACAGACCAAGGACGTCCCCAGTTTGCGACGCTCGTTCGCACCACTGGGCCTGGACGTCCGAGGTGGAGAGGGCGGAACTGCCCCAGGGCAACAGCTTTTCCACTTTAAAAGCTCTCCCGCTGAGGTTATCGGACACGACGGACTTCGCCACGCTGAAGCACGTTACCCGCGTCACTAGGCGATTGCCCTTCCTACATCAGCTTAACATCTCAGGGCGTCTGCTGATGAATTGTCACCCAGCCACCGTTGAGAGTGTGGTGACCCCCTCGACCACCGTTTGCTCTCCCTCTCCAAGTCCAGGATGCAGCGAGTGGTCCACTCAGAGGAGAAGATCGTTGGCCGTCTGCTAACGACACGAAAGGACCAGTTCGTCGCCAAAGAAAAGAGCCGAAAAACTAGTGCTGACTCCACCCACCCGAGCAGTCACCTGTTCACCAAATTGCCATCAGGGAGAGGTTACGTCCATCACCAGCAGGACCTCACGTCATCTCCGAAACCTCCTTCCTGCAGCTTCTCAACAAAATTCACTAACTGCCCCTGCACAACATGGAAATCTACAGCGCATTACAGGCCCTTCGGCCCGCAATGTTGTGCCGACCATGTAACCAACTCCAGCAACTGCCTAGAATTTCCCGACCACTTGGCGCTCTGTTTTTCCAAACTCCGTGTATCTAAGAGTCTCTTAAAAGACCCTATTGTATCCACCTCTACCACCTTCGCTGGCAGCGCATTCCATGCACCCATCACTCTCTGTGTGTGAAAACCTTACCCCTGACATCCCCCTTTATACCTACTTCCAAGCACCTTAAAACTATGCCCCTCGTGCTAGCCATTTCAGCCCTGGGAAAAAGCCTCTGACTATCCACACGATCAATGCCTCTCATCACCTCATACACCTCTATCAGGTCACCTCTCATCCTCCGTCGCTCCAAGGAGAAAAGGCCGAGTTCACTCAACCTATTCTCATAAGGCATGCTCCCCAGTCCAGGCAACATCCTTGTAAATCTCCTGGGAAGGCCATCACACCATATGGCTTCTTAACAACACTGTCAGCCTCTACAGTAGCTTTGAATGTCCCATCGATGTGGACCCCAAGATTGCACTGATCTTCCACACTGCCAAGTCTTAAAATTATTATTATACTCCGTCTTCAAACTAACCTGCCAAAATGAACTACTTCACACTTATCTGGGTTGAACTCCATCTGCCACTTCTCAGCCCAGTTCTGCATCCTATCAATGTCTCTCTGTAACCTCTGACAGCCCTCCACACTATCCACAACACCCCCAACCTTTGTGTCATCAGCAAACTTACTAACCCAACCCTCCACTTCCTCCTCCAGGCCTCCATGCAGAATACGGACCATCTACAACCACCCTTTGTCTTCTGTTGGCAATTTAGTTCTGGATCCACACAGCAAGGTCTCCTTGGATCCCCTGCCTCCGATAAATGGTCTTTCTTGGCGTCTATGTCCTGTTGATTATTCCTGAATCTGTTCAAATGTTCACATTTATTTAAGTTTGATTATTGTTTGTGCATGTGACCATTCTGCCAATCGTTGATTACTCATGGCCGTTTGCACTGTTGTCTTGTAAATCGTTGGTTGCTATTGTGCTGTCTGTTCCGATATTGTCCTGTGTTTTATGCTTGACACCGATCGACTATCAATTCTGCTCTATTTCACATACTGGTAATGAAGAGATTCTGATTCTGAAAGAACCCCCGCAGATTGGTCAAAGATAATTAACCCATTCTGATGTTATTCAGTGCTTTTACTCTCTTCAAGCTGCTCTGTTGTTGCGTTCTGTGTAGATCCCAGTGCTTCCCTGACCACTGGTGTGGGGCTAACAGTTTGACAGTTCCTGGTGTTTTTGCAACCTCTCTCCCCCTCACACTCTCTCACCCCCACACTCTCTCTCTCTCACCCCCACACTCTCTCTCTCTCTCCCCCACACTCTCTCTCTCTCTCTCCCCCACACTCTCTCTCCCCCACACTCTCTCACCCCCCCCCTCACTCAGGTTCAGGAACAGTTATTACCCCTCAACCATCAGGCTCCTGAACCAGTGAGGATAACCTCAACTCTGAACTGATTCCATCGGGAAGGAGGTACAGGAGCCTCAGGTCCCACACCACCAGGTTCAGGAACAGTTATTACCCCTCAACCATCAGGCTCCTGAACCAGTGAGGAGAACCTCAACTCTGAACTGATTCCATCGGGAAGGAGGTACAGGAGCCTCAGGTCCCACACCACCAGGTTCAGGAACAGTTATTACCCCTCAACCATCAGGCTCCTGAACCAGTGAGGATAACCTCAACTCTGAACTGATTCCATCGGGAAGGAGGTACAGGAGCCTCAGGTCCCACACCACCAGGTTCAGGAACAGTTATTACCCTGAACCAGTGAGGATAACCTCAACTCTGAACTGATTCCATCGGGAAGGAGGTACAGGAGCCTCAGGTCCCACACCACCAGGCTCAGGAACAGTTATTACCCCTCAACCATCAGGCTCCTGAACCAGTGAGGATAACCTCAACTCTGAACTGATTCCATCGGGAAGGAGGTACAGGAGCCTCAGGTCCCACACCACCAGGTTCAGGAACAGTAATTACCCCTCAACCATCAGGCTCCTGAACCAGTGAGGATAACCTCAACTCTGAACTGATTCCATTGGGAAGGAGGTACCGGAGCCTCAGGTCCCACACCACCAGGTTCAGGAACAGTAATTACCCCTCAACCATCAGGTTCCTGAACCAGTGAGGATAACCTCAACTCTGAACTGTTTCCATCGGGAAGGAGGTACAGGAGCCTCAGGTCCCACACCACCAGGTTCAGGAACGGTTATTACCCCTCAACCATCAGGCTCCTGAACTAGAGGTGTAATAACTTTATTCAACTTCACTCGCCCCATCACTGAACTGTTCCCACAACCGATGGACTCACTTTCAAAGACTCTTCATCTCATGTTCTTGATATTTATTGCTTATTTATAATTATGATTTCTGTCTGTTGGTTTTAGCACAATTTGCTGCCTTTTGCACTCTCCGTCCTGTTGGGTGTGGTCTTCCATTGACTGCATTACATTTCCTGTGAGTGCCCACGAGAAAGTGACTTTCAGGGTGGTACCTGGTGACACACATAAGTTCACTTTGAAGGTTGAATACATTAGGACTTTAATCCCTGAATGAGCAGAGATTTGACAGAGTTATGAGAGGCCTCGACAGGGTGAATGCAAGCAGGCTTTTCCCACGAGGTTGGGTGGGTCTACAACCAGAGGTCGTGGGTTAAGGGTGAAAGGTGAAATAATTTCCCAGCGGGTGGTGAAGTGCGGAACGTGGTGCCGGTTTGATCCCAACATTTCAGAGAAGTTTGGACAAGTACTTGGAAGGGACTTGGGGGGGGGGGGGGGGCTGTGGTGGGTGGGCTGTGGTTTTGCTGCAGGCCAATGGCGGTTCAGCATGGATTAGAGGGGCCGAAGGACCCGTTGATGTGCTGTAGCACTCTATTGTTACGACTCGATGCCTGCTGGCAGCTTGTCCCTTATAGAAACCATCCTCCGGGCGAAGAAGTCACCGCTCAAACTCCTAGTTAACCGCTCCCCTCCCACACTGACCCTACACGCACCGATTGTCACCCCCTCATTTGGGAGGGACGCTTGGAGCTACAGGCTGGTGGGCTTGAACAAAGTCCTTCCCCGAACAATGGTCAGAGAAAAGAATCACAGTCACCTTGAGAATCCGAATGAATAATGAGCAGCCAGCTCGGTGAAGGTAAAAATCAGCTTTGACTAACACTGAGTCAACACAGAGGAATTCTCAAAGTGTTGTTAAAATAGATTTGATAAAATCCCACATAAAAGATTAAAACTGAAACCCAGAGAATCAAAGGAAGAGGAGGATGAGTTAAGGGTCAAGCAGCAGTGGATGGTGGGTAGTGGTTGGTAGTTAACTAGGGAGGCAATCGATTTGCATA
>NC_082736.1:1901198-1956198 GCF_030144855.1 Hypanus sabinus
GGTTTCATGGGCCTGTTTCTGTGCACTGAGTTTCCCTGACTCCATGACTCTCGTATACTAACCTTCACCGTATGTCTTTGCAACATGGGTGGAAACTGCAGCACCCGGAGGAAACACACGCAGTCATGGGGAGAACGTACAAACTCCTTACCGACAGCAGTGGGGATTAAACCACACACATCTGTTTGCTGGCATTGCTAAACGCTGTTATGATGCCAGCCACATTTCACATCAGAGATAAGAAAGTGGATTCTGATTCTGGTTGTAGTTTTCAGAGGACTATCCATTCCAGTGAGGGTGAGTGCAAGGTGTGTGTGTGCAACCTCAGGCTGCCTCAAAGGCCAATCATCCCCGGCAACTTTAACTTTCTCCCATCTTGTTGACGAGAGAGAAACCCCACTGAGGCCATGGCATCTCTGTTGCCCTCTCAAAAGCACCACGGAAAGGGGACATCCATCGAGGGCAGTCCGGTGACAGTGGGTAGAGCTGCTGCAAGGACCCAAGTTCAATCCTAACCTCTGGAAGTGTGTGAGTGTGAGTGTCTGTGAGTGCGTGTGTGTGTGTGTGTGTGTGAGTGTGAGTGTGTGAGTGTGAGTGTGAGTGTGAGAGTGTGAGTGTGTGAGTGTGAGTGAGAGTGTGACTGTGAGAGTGTGAGTGTGTGTGTGAGTGTGAGTGTGAGAGTGTGTGTGTGTGAGTGTGAGTGTGAGAGTGTGTGTGAGAGTGTGAGTGTGAGAGTGTGTGTGAGAGTGTGAGTGTGAGAGTGTGTGTGAGAGTGTGAGTGTGAGAGTGTGTGTGAGAGTGTGAGTGTGAGAGTGTGTGTGAGTGAGTGAGTGTGTGAATGAGTGTGTGAGAGTGTGAGTGAGTGTGTGTGTGAGTGAGTGTGAGTGAGTGTGAGTGTGTGTGAGTGTATGTGAGTGTGTGTGAGTGTGTGTGAGTGTGTGTGAGTGTGTGTGTGAGTGTGTGTGTGAGTGAGTGTGAGTGAGTGTGTGAGTGTGAGTGAGTGTGTGAGTGTGTGTGTGAGTGTGTGTGTGTGTGAGTGTGAGTGTGTTTGGAGAGGATGTTTCCTTTCGTGGGGGAGTCTAGGACCAGAGGACACAGATAGAGTGGATGTGGAGAGGATGTTTCCTATAGTGGGGGAGTGTAGGACCAGAGGGCACAGATAGAGTGGATGTGGAGAGGATGTTTCCTATAGTGGGGGAGTGTAGGACCAGAGGGCACAGATAGAGTGGATGTGGAGAGGATGTTTCCTATAGTGGAGGAGTCTGGGACCACAGATAGAGTGGATGTGGAGAGGATGTTTCCTATAGTGGGGGAGTGTAGGACCAGAGGGCACAGATAGAGTGGATGTGGAGAGGATGTTTCCTATAGTGGGGGAGTCTAGGACCAGAGAACACAGATAAAATGGATGTGGAGAGGATGTTTCCTATAGTGGGGGAGTCTAGGACCAGAGGGCACAGATAGAGAGGATGTGGAGAGGATGTTTCCTATAGTGGGGGAGTCTAGGACCAGAGGACACAGATAGTGTGGATGTGGAGAGGATGTTTCCTATAGTGGGGGAGTATAGGACCAGAGGACACAGATAGAGTGGATGTGGAGAGGATGTTTCCTATAATGGGGGAGTCTAGGACCAGAGGACACAGATAGAGTGGATGTGGAAGAGGATGATTCCTATAATGGGGGAGTCTAGGACCAGAGGGCACAGATAGAGAGGATGTGGAGAGGATGTTTCCTATAGTGGGGGAGTCTAGGACCAGAGGACACAGATAGAGTGGATGTGGAGAGGATGTTTCCTATCGTGGGGCAGTCTCGGACCACAGCACACAGCTTCAGAGCAGAGTGGTGAATCTGTGGAGGCCAAATGATATTCGATTCATTTGTGTATCAAAGGTCACGGGGGAAGGCAGGAGAATGGGGTTGGGGAGGTAATAAATTAGCCGTGTTGGAATGGTGGTAGAGACTCGATGGGCTGAATGGCCATTGTGTCAGATGCCATTCTGCTGCAGATTCCATTAACAACACACATGGAAGATTCTGGAGACTGCCCAGTGGGCAGGCTTCGTGTGGAAGATTCCTGTCTTTGTTGGTAGGCTGCTGAAATCCCTTTGATGGCCTCACTTACACAGAACCTCTTGATCTGGCATTACGCTGGATTAAAACTTAATTCTCATTACTGAATGCATTGAAAGCTGCAAGCAACCAGCAAAATCAATAGTACAAGAAAAAGGATTAATCGAGTAAAGAATTGGGCTGTAATTATACTCTTACTACATGCTTTGAAGGTAATTCTTTACCATATCTCCTTGATTGAATCCAAAATGTACCCTTTTGCCTCAAAGCACCCAGTCTGTATTCGTAAGGCAATCACATCCATTCAGATCTATATAATGCACTAACCCACACATACAGCACTCTGCAAAAGTCCTGAAGTCTGCTCTTTTCAAATACCTGACATTCCGGTAACTGCACCTCCTCCGTTTACCATTCCCATTTCCCTCTCTCACGTTATCTCCTCACCTGCCCACCACCTCCCTCTGGCGCTCCTCACCCTTCCCCGTCTTCCATGGTCTCCCACCCTCTCCTTCTCCAGCCCTTTACCTCTCTCACCTATCAGCTTCCCAGCTCCTTACTTCACCTGTCACCTGCCACCCTGTTCTTCTCCCTCCCCTTGCCCCACCTTCTAGCTCTGACTTCTCACCTGAAGGGTCTCGGCCCTTCATCGGGGTTCTGTACTCTTCTCTACAGACGCTGCCCGACTTGCGGAGTTCCTCCAGCACTTTGTGTGTTACTCGGACTTCCAGCATCTGCAGATTGTCTCATGTTTGCAAATTACGACAGTACCGTGTGTTACTCGGACATTAGCACAGTGCTTACGATTCTTCAGGATCAGGAACAGTTATTACCCTCAACCATCAGGCTCCTGAACCAGTGAGGATAACCTCAACTCTGAACTGATTCCATCGGGAAGGAGGTACAGGAGCCTCAGGTCCCACAACACCAGGTTCAGGAACAGTTATTACCCCTCAACCATCAGGCTCCTGAACCAGTGAGGATAACCTCAACTCTGAACTGATTCCATCGGGAAGGAGGTACAGGAGCCTCAGGTCCCACACCACCAGGTTCAGGAACAGTTATTACCCCTCAACCATCAGGCTCCTGTACCAGCGAGGATAATTTCAACTCTGAACTGATTCCATCGGGAAGGAGGTACAGGAGCCTCAGGTCCCACACCACCAGGTTCAGGTACAGTTATTACCCCTCAACCATCAGGCTCCTGAAGCAGTGAGGATAACCTCAACTCTGAACTGATTCCATCGGGAAGGAGGTACAGGAGCCTCAGGTCCCACAACACCAGGTTCAGGAACAGTTATTACCCTCAACCATCAGGCTCCTGAACCAGTGAGGATAACCTCAACTCTGAACTGATTCCATCAGGAAGGAGGTACAGGAGTCTCAGGTCCCACACCACCAGGTTCAGGAACAGTTATTACCCTCAACCATCAGGCTCCTGAACCAGTGAGGATAACCTCAACTCTGAACTGATTCCATCAGGAAGGAGGTACAGGAGCCTCATGTCTCACACCACCAGGTTCAGGAACTGTTAGTACCCCTCAACCTTCAGGCTCCTGAACCAGTGAGGATAACCTCAACTCTGAACGGATTCCATCGGGAAGGAGGTACAGGAGCCTCAGGTCCCACACCACCAGGTTCAGGAACAGTTATTACCCCTCAACCATCAGGCTCCTGAACCAGTGAGGATAACCTCAACTCTGAACTGATTCCATCGGGAAGGAGGTACAGGAGCCTCAGGTCCCACACCACCAGGTTCAGGAACAGTTATTACCCCTCAACCATCAGGCTCCTGAACCAGTGAGGATAACCTCAACTCTGAACTGATTCCATCGGGAAGGAGGTACAGGAGCCTCAGGTCCCACACCACCAGGTTCAGGAACAGTTATTACCCCTCAACCATCAGGCTCCTGAACCAAAGGGGATAACTTCACTCAACTTCACTTGAACCATCACTGAACTGTTCCTACAAGCTGAGGATTCACTTTCAAGGAATCTTCATCTCCTGTTCTTGATATTTATTGCTTACTTATTTATAATTATTTCTTTCTTTTGCTTTCTTTTTGTATTTGAACGCTTTGATTTTTGCACATCAGTTGTTTGTTCATCGTTGTGTGTGATTTTTCATTAATTCTCTTCTGTTTCTTTGTACTTACTGCAAATGCCCACAAGAAAATGAATCTTTGGGTTGCATATGCTGACCCATATGTACTTTGATAATAAATTCACTGTGAACTCCAGCCTGCATCTCTCCTTGGCTCCTTTCCCAGCTGAACGATGCTAGAGTGCCCAAGACGTTTGCACATTGCTGGAGTAATTCTATGTATTGCCTTCACAGGGATGAGAACAATCATCAGAAACGTGAGACAGCTCAGTCAGCGGCATGTCCTTCGATCTTGCAAAAAGGAACGGCATTTGTCCAGGGCCTCCACAAATCAGCAGTTCAGTGGTGAGAAGCATTAAGGACAAGGTAGCAGAATATTTCAACAGTGCAATGAAGCGCCACGCATTTATGTCGGGTCCCAATCGTTTTATTCTCCTTCAGTTTATTCAGTTAGTGCAGCAGACAAGAAAACATTCTCCGACTCTTCACCACGACCGAAGCACTGGTTGGCACAGTGCCCGACTCACACACCTCTGCTTTCTCCGACTCTTTCACCAGGACCGATGCACTCGTTGGCACAGTGCCCGACTCACACACCTCCGCTTTCACTGACTCTTTCACCAGGACCGAAGCACTCGTTGGCACAGTGCCCGACTCACACACCTCTGCTTTCTCCGACTCTTTCACCAGGACCGAAGCACTCGTTGGCACAGTGCCCAACTCTCACACCTCCGCTTTTTCTGTCTCTTTCACCTTGACCGAAGCACTCGTTGGCACAGTGCCCGACTCACACACCTCTGCTTTCTCCGACTCTTTCACCAGGACCGAAGCACTCGTTGGCACAGTGCCCAACTCTCACACCTCCGCTTTTTCTGTCTCTTTCACCTTGACCGAAGCACTCGTTGGCACAGTGCCCGACTCACACACGTCTGCTTTCTCTGTCTCTTTCACCTTGACCGAAGCACTCGTTGGCACAGTACCCGACTCACACACCTCCGCTTTCTCTGTCTCTTTCACCAGGACCGAAGCACTCGTTGGCACAGTACCCGACTCACACACCTCCGCTTTCTCTGTCTCTTTCACCACGACCGAAGCACTGGTTGGCACAGTGCCCGACTCACACACCTCTGCTTTCTCCGACTCTTTCACCAGGACCGATGCACTCGTTGGCACAGTGCCCAACTCACACACCTCCGCTTTCTCCGGCTCTTTCACCAGGACCGAAGCACTCGTTGGCACAGTGCCTGACTCACACACGTCTGCTTTCTCTGTCTCTTTCACCTTGACCGAAGCACTCGTTGGCACAGTGCCCGACTCACACACCTCCGCTTTCACTGACTCTTTCACCAGGACCGAAGCACTGGTTGGCACAGTACCCGACTCACACACCTCCGCTTTCTCCGACTCTTTCACCACGACCGAAGCACTCGTTGGCACAGTGCCCGACTCACACACCTCCGCTTTCTCTGTCTCTTTCACCACGACCGAAGCACTCGTTGGCACAGTGCCCGACTCACACACCTCCGCTTTCTCTGACTCTTTCACCAGGACCAAAGCACTGGTTGGCACAGTGCCCGACTCACACACGTCCGCTTTCTCTGACTCTTTCACCACGACCGAAGCACTCGTTGGCACAGTGCCCGACTCACACACCTCCGCTTTCTCCGACTCTTTCACCAGGACCGATGCACTCGTTGGCACAGTGCCCAACTCACACACCTCCGCTTTCACTGACTCTTTCACCAGGACCGAAGCACTCGTTGGCACAGTGCCCAACTCTCACACCTCCGCTTTCTCCGACTCTTCACCACGACCGAAGCACTCGTTGGCACAGTGCCTGACTCACAGATCTCCGCTTTCTCCGACTCTTTCACCAGGACCGAAGCACTCGTTGGCACAGTGCCCGACTCACACACGTCTGCTTTCTCTGACTCTTTCACCAGGACCGAAGCACTGGTTGGCACAGTACCCGACTCACACACCTCCGCTTTCTCCGACTCTTTCACCAGGACCGAAGCACTCGTTGGCACAGTGCCCGACTCACACACCTCCGCTTTCTCTGTCTCTTTCACCTTGACCGAAGCACTGGTTGGCACAGTGCCCGACTCACACACCTCCGCTTTCTCTGTCTCTTTCACCACGACCGAAGCACTCGTTGGCACAGTGCCCGACTCACACACCTCCGCTTTCTCTGACTCTTTCACCAGGACCGAAGCACTGGTTGGCACAGTGCCTGACTCACAGATCTCCGCTTTCTCCGACTCTTTCACCAGGACCGAAGCACTCGTTGGCACAGTGCCCGACTCACACACCTCCGCTTTCTCCGACTCTTTCACCAGGACCGAAGCACTGGTTGGCACAGTGCCCGACTCACACACCTCCGCTTTCTCTGACTCTTTCACCAGGACCGAAGCACTCGTTGGCACAGTGCCCGACTCACACACCTCTGCTTTCTCTGACTCTTTCACCAGGACCGAAGCACTCGTTGGCACAGTGCCCGACTCACACACCTCTGCTTTCTCCGACTCTTTCACCAGGACCGAAGCACTCGTTGGCACAGTGCCCGACTCACACACCTCTGCTTTCTCTGACTCTTTCACCAGGACCGAAGCACTGGTTGGCACAGTGCCCGACTCACACACCTCTGCTTTCTCCGACTCTTCACCACGACCGAAGCACTCGTTGGCACAGTGCCTGACTCACAGATCTCCGCTTTCTCCGACTCTTTCACCAGGACCGAAGCACTCGTTGGCACAGTGCCCGACTCACACACCTCCGCTTTCTCCGACTCTTTCACCAGGACCGAAGCACTCGTTGGCACAGTGCCCGACTCACACACCTCTGCTTTCTCCGACTCTTTCACCAGGACCGAAGCACTGGTTGGCACAGTGCCCGACTCACACACCTCCGCTTTCTCTGACTCTTTCACCAGGACCGAAGCACTGGTTGGCACAGTGCCCGACTCACACACCTCTGCTTTCTCTGACTCTTTCACCAGGACCGAAGCACTGGTTGGCACAGTGCCCGACTCACACACCTCCGCTTTCTCTGACTCTTTCACCAGGACCGAAGCACTCGTTGGCACAGTGCCCGACTCACACACCTCTGCTTTCTCTGACTCTTTCACCAGGACCGAAGCACTCGTTGGCACAGTGCCCGACTCACACACCTCTGCTTTCTCCGACTCTTTCACCAGGACCGAAGCACTCGTTGGCACAGTGCCCGACTCACACACCTCTGCTTTCTCTGACTCTTTCACCAGGACCGAAGCACTCGTTGGCACAGTGCCCGACTCACACACCTCCGCTTTCTCCGACTCTTTCACCAGGACCGAAGCACTCGTTGGCACAGTGCCCGACTCACACACCTCTGCTTTCTCCGACTCTTTCACCAGGACCGAAGCACTGGTTGGCACAGTGCCCGACTCACACACCTCCGCTTTCTCTGACTCTTTCACCAGGACCGAAGCACTGGTTGGCACAGTGCCCGACTCACACACCTCTGCTTTCTCTGACTCTTTCACCAGGACCAAAGCACTCGTTGGCACAGTGCCCGACTCACACACCTCCGCTTTCTCTGACTCTTTCACCAGGACCGAAGCACTGGATGGCACAGTGCCCGACTCACACACCTCCGCTTTCTCTGTCTCTTTCACCACGACCAAAGCACTCGTTGGCACAGTGCCCAACTCACACACCTCCGCTTTCTCTGTCTCTTTCACCACGACCGAAGCACTCGTTGGCACAGTGCCCGACTCACATACCACCGCTTCCTGCATATTTATGTGTCTAACAACCTCTTCAACGCTCCACACACAAAACACTGGAGGAACTCAGCGGGTCAGGTAGCAGCACCGTAAAAGAGTAAGCAGTCGATGTTTCAGTCCGAGACCTGGTCTGGGAAAGAAGGGGGACGATGCCACAGTAAAAAGTGTGGGAAAGGGACTCGCTGGAAGGTTATCGGTGAAAGGAGGTGGGCTGGAAAACTCAAGGGTTTGATCTGATAGGAGAGGAGAGTGGACCATGGGAGAAAGGGAAGGGGACCCAGGTGCAAGTGATAGGCAGGTGAGAAGAGGTAAACTGTAAGAGTGCAGAATAGATTAGGGTGGGGCAGAATTCTTGTTCACCGGAAGGAGGAATCGATGTTTATGCCGTCAGTTTGGAGGGTGCCCAGATGGGTATAAAGTGCCGCCCCTCCGCTCGGCACAAGAAGAGGCCATGGATCGATGGATGCTTGGCCAGCGGGAAGCCCTGTCTGTGGCATAGGTGCAGAGCCGCTCGACGGAGCAGTCCTCCATTTTGGGACGGAGCTCATCGACGTATCGGGAGCGCTGGACACAACAGGTCCTGGGATGAGGTGTCGCCGCACTTGTCAGGAGTGTTTGGGGCCTGAACGGAGGTGAGGGAGGAGGGGGACGGGCAGGTGATAAGTACCTGGAGAGGGAGAGTCAAATGGACAAGGGAATTACGGAGAGAGTGGGGGAAGATGAAGGAAGTATTGTTCAGGGAGTTGGTGCTGGACAAGCAGATCTTCGTTATGTTTGTACGCCACTTTTATGGATACCCAAACACACTTTCATTTCCCTATTTCACATACTGTACATTAATATCAGGTGGCTGGGAGGTGTGAGGTGTGAGGGGCTCCTGCAGGTCACCCTCGGGCAAGGAGTAGCTCCTGCTTAGCCCCCGATCAGGGTGAGGTGAAGCCGTGGGGGCAGGTGGTGGACGGTCGTACGAGCAGCCGGTGCAGATCACAAGTCCTGGTTATGTGACCACTGACGCCGGGCAGACAATCTCTGATGAGTATTGATGACGACTGGGGTCACCCGTCCTGTGAAGACACGGCCCAGAAGGAGGCAATGGCAAACCAGTTCTGTAGAAACATTTGCGCAGAACGATCAAGACCGTGATCGGCCATGTCATAACGACACGACACATAATGATGATGCCATAATGACAGGCACATGATGAAGAAACAAAGGACAGTGAACCTGATGGCTTTGCAAGGAGCGAGGAAATCACAGAGCCTGCAGCCAAGAGAGCACGCCAGTGCCTCTATTTGCTCAGGAGGCGAAGGAAGTTTTGGATGTCCCTGACTAGCCTCACCAATATTTACAGGGAAATCCGATGCAGCCCAGCTTGGCACAGCAACAGCCTTGCCCGTGACCGTCGGACACAGACCAGTCCATCACAGGAAACAGCCTCCCCTTCCTGACCCTGCCTACACTTCCCAGGCAGCAGCTCTGGAAATGAATAAGCAGTCAACATTTCGGGCTGAGACCCTTCGTCAGGACTGGAAAGGAAGGGGGAAGATGCCGGAATAAAAAGACGGGGGGAGGGGCAGGCGGGGTAGCTGGAAGGTGACGGGTGACGCCAAGTGGGTGGGAAAGGTAAAGGACTGGAGAGGGACAAAGAACAACACAGCACAGTACAGGCCATTCGGCCCACAATGTTGTGCTGACCCTTAAACCCTGCTTCCCGTATAACCCTCCACCTCAAATCCTTCCATATACCTTTATAAATGAATCCAAGTGAGAGATGCATACATGTCTTTGTGCTTTCGCAGTTTGTGGCAAATTTCCAGTTTAAAATTCCATTGCATTGCATCAAGAAGCCAAACCCTCCCGTTGACTGTTCGCCACGGTGAGTGATGCCCGTTTCAGTCCACGGTCTCCTCTGTCATCAAGATGAGTCCACACTCTGGTTGGAGGAGCAACACTTTATATTCCATCTACGTAGCCTCCAACCTGACGGCATGAACATCAATTTCTTGACCTTCTGATAATTGCCCCCCCACCCTCACCATTCCCATTTCCCTCTCTCACCTTATCTCCTTACCTACCCATCACTTCCCTCTGGTGCTTCTCCCCTTCCCTTTCTTCCATGACCTCCGACCCTCTCCTACAGATTCCCCCTTCTCCAGCCCTGTAACTCTTTCACCAACAGCTTCCCAGATCTTTACTTCACCCCTCCACCCTCCCAGTTTCAGCCATCACCAACCATCTTCTCCTCATTTTCTAAATTTGACTCCTCATCTTTTTTTCCAGTCCTGATGAAGGGTCTCAGCCCAAATCATTGGTGGATAACTCTTTTCCAGATATGCTGCCTGGCCTGCCTATTTCCTCCAGCATTTTGTGTGTACTGTAGTGATTTTATGTATCGCACTGTACTGCTGTCACACAAAAAAAAACAGATTTCCTGACGTGTGTGAGTGATGATAAACCTGATTCTGATCCGGGTCTCTATTGTGGACTGAGAGTGGGAAGGGGGCAGGGAGAGGGGAATCATGGTTGGGAAAAGGGGAAGGGAGAGGGGAGGGAGCGGGAAGCACCAGAGAGACATTCTGTAATGATCAATAAACCAATTGTTTGGAATCAAATGACCTTGCCTGGTGTCTCAGGGCTGGGTGTGTCTGTACCTGCCCCTGACACTCCTTCTCTGCCCCCTGTCCCACACCCCTCCCACGGTGATCCACCCTCACCATTCCCAACATCCTTTGCTCCCACCAGAGTTACAGACTGGCTTTCTGCTCCACGTCGACAAATACAGTATTGTGTGAAAGTCTTAGGCACTCGAGCAATATACAGTATATGTGCACAAATTCCCTGACGTGTGTGAGTGATGACAAACCTGATTCTGATCTGGGTCTCTATTGTGGACTGAGAGTGGGAAGGGGGCAGGGAGAGGGGAATCATGGTTGGGAAAAGGGGAAGGGAGAGGGGAGGGAGCGGGAAGCACCAGAGAGACATTCTGTAATAATCAATAAACCAATTGTTTGGAATCAAATGACGTTCCCTGGTGTCTCAGGGCTGGGTGTGTCTGCACCCGCCCCGACACTCCTTCTCTGCCCCCTGTCCCACACCCCTCCACCCTCACCATTCCCAACATCCTTTGCTCCCGACAGATTCACAAACTCGCTCTCCGCTCCACGTTGAACCGATCTATAATCTGCTGGAAAAGATTGACAGCGTGGGTTGAGGATGTTGAGTCTCACTGAGTTGGCTTGTTAGCTTGCAGACATTTTGTCACCCAGCGAGGCAGCGTCATCAGTGCAACTTTGAGTGAAATGTTAGTGATCTGCATTTGTGTGTATGTGTGTGTGTCTATGTGCCATTTCTATTGGTTACCGATTATGTAATCCACGATTGGTTCGTTAAAATCTGGGTAGGTGATGATTGTTGTCTTGGCCGCGTCAGTCGACTGTTACGTAGGATTAATGTCATCCTCATTGATTGATGTGTGTAATCAGGAATGAATTGGCTCTTGCCTCTGGACTGACGACTTGACGCTGAAGTGGGATGTAAACCGGGTTCATTTCAACGTGTTTGTTGATGGAATTCTGCGTGGAGAACCAAACCCCTAAGAATTCTCGGGCTTGTTGTTGACGGGCTTGGCCTAGGAGGCTGACATTGGTCCAGTCGAATTGATGTGCTTCGCTGTCACAGTGTATAGATGTAAGGGAAAGTTGATCACGGTGATTTACAGCCAGTTGGTGCTCATATACTGCTGCTGATAGCTTCCTACCAGTCTGTCCAATATGCTTGTCGCGTGGAATTTTGTATATGGTGTCCGTTCTGTGTGTCGTCGGTAGGGGGTCTTTTATTCTTGATACACAGTGGTGTAGTGTGGCTGTAAGGTTTGTGTGCTACTGTGATGTCAAATGGTCGTAGGAATTTCTTGGTCATTTCCGATACGTTTTTCAGCTCGGTTGGACATTGTGCACTTCTTTGATTCTGTTGGTTGGACAAACAGTGCCGAACAAAATTCCTTGAGTATTCATTGTCCTTTGTTGAATCTTCTTCACTCTTCCACAGGGATGCCGTGCTGCAATGTGCAGTGGCCCGTTCGAAAAATGTCCTGACGCAGCTTTGCTGGTGGACGCCTGGGTGGGTGCTGTGGAAATCGAGGATTTGATCCGTCGACACCAGTTTGAAATTAGCCATCGGCTTGTCGTTCAACCAAACAATCTAAGAGTGGAACTTGGCTGCTGTTCTCGTCTTCTCTGGGAAACTTGAGCCCCGTAAAGATGTTGTTGGTCAGTTGGTGTGTCTCATCCACCTACCGAATCTGCAGCAGAACTATTTGTTCCAGTCTGCTTGAGTCCTGAGATCAGCAATCCCATTGGTCTGTCATTGGTTTGTCGGTACAGTTGGCCATGGAAGACAGACTGTGGCAAGACGCAGGTCTCTTGGTCAATGATACTACAGAGTTAGACTCGCCACATTCACCCAGTAGCCGGGCAAGTGTGTCCTTTGCCAGTCTGAGGTCGACGGAAGTAAACGGCGCCGTGACATCGAGAGATGCCATCACCTCATCTTCACTGATCTGGGAGCTTCCAAGACTTGTAAGGAATTCCTCGGCTGAATCGATTGAGCAGGTTTCAATCCTCTCCATAGATCCTTTGCCAGTTTGTAAGCTGGTGTGCCTGGAAGAGACTATTGGCCTGTGTACTGTGTACTTTGGGCAGTCTGTAAAAACGGGGGGGGGGGGGGTGTTAGACCCCTTGGGCTCCACACTGCCGTGTTTAGACTTTGTTCATCTTCTTCAGGGTGTGGCTCATTTTGCTTCCTAACTCCTGCTCCCGAGACTTCTACACAGTACTGTAAATAAAGATTTCTCGTCCTCAGCACCAGGTCAGAAAACAGTACAAGCCGGTCACCTGGATAAGCTGTCTACAGTCTTACAGCCGGGAGCAGGCCCTTCGGCCCACAGCCTCTCTGCTAATCCCCGTGCAATCGCTCGGGCCGAGTACGCGTCTCCAAAGGGGCTGTCCATTGGTGGGTTGTCAGGTGACTGGGACCCAACGAGTCAGGAGGGTCCCCTGAACAGAGACAGCCTCTGCATGAATTTGCTCAATGTGCCGGCGGCCGTGTTTGACCGACGACTGGGGGCCAGGTTTTCCCCGCCTTCACTGTCGTTGTGATGTGTCTTGCCGCCCAGCAGCTCTACCGTTGGTTACATCGTTCTTTGTCTGGAACTTCCCCCTTGACCTTTCTGCAATGGGTGACCCTACCTACAGTTGATATCCACAAGAGATAGCGCAGATGTCTGAAATTCAGGGCAGCTGTAAAAACAAATGCATCTGCCCGTGAGATAAAGTGCTGTAGATGAAGTGTTGCTCCTCCACCCTAGCCTCTGCTCGCCTGCCCCTGGGTCCTCTCCTCCTTCCCTTTCTCCCACAGTCCACTCTTCTCTCCTATCACATTCCTTCCTCTCCAGCCCTGTACTTTCCCACCCACCTGGCTTCACCTATCACCTTCCAGCTGGCCTCCTTCCCCTCCCCCCCACAAAACTTTTTCACTCTGGTATCTACCCCTCACCCCCACTTCCTTTCCAGTCCCGATGAAGGTCTCGGCCAAAAAGATCAACTGCCGATTCCTTCCCGTAGACGCTGCCTGACCTGCTGAGTCCCCGCAGTATCACATCATTCTGTAATGACCCAGAGCTCGTGCTCCCAACGCCCGAAGCTGCTCTAGCGGGGGAGTTCCGGGCAATAACACCGGTTCACGAAAGCCTGGTCCAGTTCCCAGACAGAACAGTATTATCACAGCATACATCCGTGAGGCTCCAGGGCGTGGAGCCGACAACCTTCAAATGGGATTTAGGGAGGAGTTAAGGAGATTTCAATCATTTCACGCTGTGCTTGGGCACAGAACCTTGGGGTGATACAGACAATGAACTGCAGGCATCAAAAAGAGTGAAAATTCAATACTGTTAAAACTAGGTCATGGGCGAGCTGAGGCAGGAACATGTATTGTGGGGACTGTTGATAACTGACGGAAACTGTTCAAGCTACAGCATTGTCTCAGGCACACGTACTTCGCCAGGGAGCCTAGCACAGTCCTGTAGTGATTTTATGTATCGCACTGTACTGCTGTTACACAAAAAAACAAATTTCATGACGTGTGTGAGTGATGATAAACCTGATTCTGATCTGGGTCTCTATTGTGGACTGAGAGTGGGAAGGGGGCAGGGAGAGGGGAATCATGGTTGGGAAAAGGGGAAGGGAGAGGGGAGGGAGAGGGAAGCACCAGAGAGACATTCTGTAATGATCAATAAACCGATTGTTTGGAATCACGTGACCTTACCTGGTGTCTCAGGGCTGGGTGTGTCTGTACCCGCCCCTGACACTCCTTCTCTGCCCCTTGTCCCACACCCCTCCACCCTCATCCTTTGCTCCCGACAGATATAGGGTGCTGTGCAAAAGTCTTGGGCACATATATATAGCCTAAGACTTTTGCAGTCTGGTAGCAATTTTATGTATCGCACTGTACTGCGAGTGCAGAAAAAAACACAAAATTTCATGACATGTGTGAGTGATGACAAACCTGATTCTGATCTGGGTCTCTATTGTGGACTGAGAGTGGGAAGGGGGCAGGGAGAGGGGAATCATGGTTGGGAAAAGGGGGAGGGAGAGGGGAGGGAGCGGGAAGCACCAGAGAGATTCTGTAATGATCAATAAACCAATTGTTTGGAATCAAATGACCTTGCCTGGTGTCTCAGGGCTGGGTGGGTCTGTACCCGCCCCTGACACTCCTTCTCTGCCCCCTGTCCCACACCCCTCCCATGGCGCTCCACCCTCACCATTCCCAACATCCTTTGCTCCTGTCAGATTTACAAACTCGCTCTCCGCTCCACGTTGACGAATACAGTACTGTGTGAATGTCTCAGGCACCCCAGTGTTACATACATGTGTGCCTGAGACTGTTGCACTGTCCTGCAGATAAAGAGTGATTGACAAGCAGGTTCCAGGTGATCAGAGACCGACAAGGAGAGCACCAGGACGGAGGAAAACAATGGACGGTGGAGAAGGAATTGCCTGTGAAGTGGATTCACAGATGGGACTTACCCAGAGGGACCTGGGGGACCACGGCGTCCACAGCAGAGGGTTTCGCCTTGACGGGGATTGGAGTCACTGGCCCGTTCACCATCACGTGGCCTGGAAGAAAGACAATGACAGTGTCACGGGAGATACGGTGCAAGCATCGATACGCCACGCCTCCCGGTGCCAACCGAGCTCACCCGCAATGTTCAGCAAAACTGCGCAACAAACTTCAACGCATCACCAAAGTACAGATAGGTCACCGGGTGCAACCCTGAGATTCACTTCCTTGTGGGCAAACTCAACAAACAATAACCCGAACAGAGTCAGTGAGAGACTCGGGTGTTCAACCAGAATGCAAAGACCACAAACTGTGCAAATAACAAATAAACAATAAATAGAGAACATGAAATGAGGAGTCCTTGAAAGTGAGCCCATGGATTGTGGGAACAGTTCAATGATGGGGCGAGTGAGGTTATCCCCTCTGGTTCAGGAGCCTGATGGTTCAGGATAATAACTGTTCCTGAACCTGGTGGTGTGGGACCTGAGGCTCCTGTACCTCCTTCCCGATGGAATCAGTTCAGAGTTGAGGTTATCCTCACTGGTTCAGGAGCCTGATGGTTGAGGGTAATAACTGTTCCTGAACCTGGTGGTGTGGGACCTGAGGCTCCTGTACCTCCTTCCCGATGGAATCAGTTCAGAGTTGAGGTTATCCTCACTGGTTCAGGAGCCTGATGGTTGAGGGGTAATAACTGTTCCTGAACCTGGTGGTGTGGGACCTGTGGCTCCTGTACCTCCTTCCCAATGGAATCAGTTCAGAGTTGAGGTTATCCTCACTGGTTCAGGAGCCTGATGGTTGAGGGGTAATAACTGTTCCTGAACCTGGTGGTGTGGGACCTGAGGCTCCTGTACCTCCTTCCCGATGGCAGCAGTGAGAAGACAGCATGTCCTGGGTGGTGGTAACTGCAGGCGTGCTCTGGTCAGGGGACAGCAGCGCCCGGGCCTACCCTCCTCTCACTGCTCACATCAGGTACGGAGTCTCGCACTGTCTGGCTCAGGAACGGCTGCTTCCCCCATTATTCAGAGTGGGCCCTTCTGGCCCAATGAACTGCACCGCCCAGCAACACATCTGTTTACTCGCCCCACTGGCACTCCGGGCAGGGCAGCAGACACCCCCGATCAGACCCCGGCCTAATCGTGGCACGGTGGCCAATCAGCCTGCCAACCGGTACGTCTTTGGACTGTGGGAGGAAACCGGAGCTGACGGGAAGAACCGATAGGCAGCATCGGAACTGAGCACCGGAACAGGCCCGGAAGCGTTGCGTTAACCGTGTGCCCCACGGTGCCACGGTCAACTTCCCGAACTGACCTCAGCCGCCTACAACCATCAGGACCCCCACCACTCACCTCTACAGACTCACTCTCAAGGACTCATAACTCCTGTCCTCACTGTTATTTATTTATTTGCCGTTTGTTTTTGTTTGTACATTGATCTTTGGCCAGTGGCCGGGTGTAGCTTTTCATCGATACCATTTCTTTCGTTGCTCGCCCGTGAATGCCTCAGGATATGAATCTCAGGGTGATATACAGCGATATATACGTACTCTGATAGCAAATTTACTCTGAATGCTGAACAATACTAGTTCCTCTGTTTTTGCATCCAGTTTTGGCACAATATTATGTTCTCTCTCTCAGTTTCTGTGTACATCGGTGTGCTGTCTCCACCTCTGACTGCTTTGAGTCAGGTTTTCACTGTACCTACCATACTGTGCAAAACTCTCAGACACATGTATCCTGTATATCTGAGACCTTTACACAGTACGGCAGTGATTTCATGTTCTGCATTATACTGTTGCTGCACAAAGGAAGCAAATTTCGTGAAACACGCCAGTGATGATAAACCTGATTCTGATCTGGGTCTCTATTGTGGACTGAGAGTGGGAAGGGGGCAGGGAGAGGGGAATCATGGTTGGGAAAAGGGGAAGGGAGAGGGGAGGGAGCGGGAAGCACCAGAGAGACATTCTGTAATGATCAATAAACCGATTGTTTGGAATCAAGTGACCTTGCCTGGTGTCTCAGGGCTGGGTGTGTCTGTACCCGTCCCCGACACTCCTTCTTTGCCCCCCGTCCCACACCCCTCCCGCGGTGCCCCACCCTCACCATTCCCAACATCCTCTGCTCCCGCCGGATTTACAAACTTGCTCTCCGCTCCACGATGACAGACACAGGACTGTGTGAAAGCCTCAGGCATTCTGGTGAGATACATGTGTCGACTTTACACAGTTCTGTACACCTCAGCCTGCCTGACTGTAAACTTCACCGGACGAGACCGATAAACAGGAACTATTGTGACACAAGTGCACACTGCAATTAAATTGCTGTGACACAATTATAAAGGGGACGGCCTAGGTCGACATTCGGAGCCTTCTGTCGGGCAGTGCTGCGCAGCTCCTAACACGTTGCTGACACTGGCTTGATCCAACTAATTCTGCTCCTCTGCATCTGATAGCCTTTGCTTTCTCAATATAATTAATGACACGGAGCCACTACCACATTTAGGAATTTACAAAGCGTCAAGCTATGAAATGAATCATTAAAAAGGGGGACTGACTAACGTCCACACTGTTCATGACCTAAGTCTGCCTTTACCTGACAATACATTCTAACCTAAGGTTCCTGAAGGTCGTTATAGCCGGGGGGGGGGCGGTGTGATAATGGGGGCAAGCTCCAACTACCCATTAAATGATGCGTGCCTCAATGAGCCTCTGACAACCCACCTGGCCTGCACCTGCTCCTCAGTTTCTAAAGCCTGACGGACCTGTTTCCATTGACAGGAGAAGGGGCAAAGGCGGGTTACTGGAGCCTTAAAACCAGCTGCTCTGGGCAGATCAGCCATGGTTGGCAGCTCATCCAGGAGAAGGAAAACTTGATAGAGGTGTAAGTTGGATAGATAGAGCGGAGAGACAGAGATTTTTCCCCAGGGCGGAGATGGCTGATATGAGGGGGGATAACTTTATGTACCTCTTTATATTGTGGCTGACGGTCGTATGAGATCACAAGTCCTGGTTATGTGACCACTGACGCCAGGCAGACAATCTCTGACGAGTAAGGATAATGACTGGGGTCACCCATCTGCCCAGATGGCAATGGCAAACCACTTCTGTAGAAAAGGTTTATCATCTGATAAATCTCTGTCAATTTACCTTTCATCCCCCTTCACTCCAATGTGGAGTAAGTCCACAACTTGTCCGACCTCTCCTCATAAGGCATGCTCGCTAATCCCCACTTACTCACTCGCTCACCGGTTTCCCGTTGGTGAAGGTAAGAAGCGGGGAGGAGACAGGTGGAGAGGAAGGAATCTGATACCACAGGTGAGTGGACCATGGGAGAAAGGAAAGGAGGAGGGGCACCAGGGGGAGGAGAGGGGAAAGGGCAGAATGCGGAAAGGAAAAGGAGAGAAGGGGAGGGCAAGGTACTGTATTAACAGATGTGCGAGGTCGATGTGTATGCAACAGGCTGGAGGCTACTCAGACAAAAAGCAGGCATATCAGCTGGCACACCATTCAGAGCTCAGTGCAAGACATTGCAGGGTAGAGACAGATAAACTCAAATAATATTGTTCCGAGTGAAAAAATTTAGTCGATTGTAACATTTCACATCATCAAACACTTTCACTCCATTGTAACATTTCACATCATCAAACACTTTCACTCCATTGTAACATTTCACACATTATCAAACACTCACTCCATTGTAACATTTCACACATTATCAAACACTTTCACTCCAATGTAACATTTCACACGTCTTCAAACACTTTCAGTACATTGTAAAATTTCACACATTATCACTTTCACTCTATTGTAACATGTCACATTATCAAACACTTTCACTCCATTGTAACATTTCACACATTATCAAACACTTTCTCTCCATTGTAATATTTCACATTATCAAACACTTTCACTCCATTGTAACATTTCACACATTATCAAACACTTTCACTCCATTGTAACATTTCACACATTATCAAACACTTTCTCTCCATTGTAACATTTCACACATTATCAAACACTTTCTCTCCATTGTAATATTTCACACATTATCAAACACTTTTCCTCCATTGTAACATTTCACACATTATCAAACACTTTCAGTCCACTGTAACATTTCACACATTATCAAACACTTTTCCTCCATTGTAACATTTCACACATTATCAAACACTTTCAGTCCACTGTAACATTTCACACATTATCAAACACTTTCAGTCCACTGTAACATTTCACACATTATCAAACACTTTCACTCCATTGTAACATTTCACACATTATCAAACACTTTCCCTCCAATGTAACATTTCACACATTATCAAACACTTGAACACCTTGCAAAATTTCACACGTTATCAAACACTTCCACTGGCTTGTAATATTTAACACGTTATCAAACACTTTCACACTATTGTAACATTTCACATCAAACACTTTCACACCAATGTAACATTTCACACATTATCAAACACTTTCACTCCATTGTAACATTTCACATCATCAAACACTTTCACTCCAATGTAACATTTCACACATTATCAAACACTTTCACTCCAATGTAACATTTCACACATTATCAAACACTTTCACTCCATTGTAACATTTCACACATTATCAAACACTTTCACTCCAATGTAACATTTCACACGTTATCAAACACTTTCACTCCAATGTAACATTTCACACATTATCAAACACTTTCTCTCCATTGTAACATTTCACACATTATCAAACACTTTTCCTCCATTGTAATATTTCACACATTATCAAACACTTTCCCTCCATTGTAACATTTCACACATTATCAAACACTTGAACACCTTGTAATATTTAACACGTTATCAAACACTTTCACACTATTGTAACATTTCACATCAAACACTTTCACACCAATGTAACATTTCACACATTATCAAACACTTTCAGTCCATTGTAACATTTCACACATTATCAAACACTTTCACTCCACTGTAACATTTCACACATTATCAAACACTTTCCCTCCATTGTAAAATTTCACACATCATCAAACACTTTCAGTCCATTGTAACATTTCACACATTATCAAACAATTTCACACCATTGTAACATTTCACACATTATCAAACACTTTCACTCCAATGTAACATTTCACATCAAGAAACACTTTCCCTCCATTGTAACATTTCACACATTATCAAACAGTTTCACTCCATTGTAACATTTCACACATTATCAAACACTTCCCCTCCATTGTAACATTTCACATCATCAAACACTTTCCCTCCATTGTAACATTTCACACATTATCAAACACTTTCACTCCATTGTAACATTTCACACATTATCAAACACTTTCCCTCCATTGTAACATTTCACATATTATCAAACACTTTCCCTCCATTGTAACATTTCACACATTATCAAACACTTTCACTCCATTGTAACATTTCACACATTATCAAACACTTTCCCTCCATTGTAACATTTCACACATTATCAAACACTTTCCCTCCATTGTAACATTTCACATCATCAAACACTTTCAGTCCACTGTAACATTTCACACATTATCAAACAATTTCACACCATTGTAACATTTCACACATTATCAAACACTTTCACTCCATTGTAACATTTCATATTATCAAACACTTTCCCTCCATTGTAACATTTCACACATTATCAAACACTTTCTCTCCATTGTAACATTTCACATCATCAAACACTTTCAGTCCACTGTAACATTTCACACATTATCAAACAATTTCACACCATTGTAACATTTCACACATTATCAAACACTTTCCCTCCATTGTAACATTTCACACATTATCAAACACTTTCACTCCATTGTAACATTTCACACATTATCAAACACTTTCCCTCCATTGTAACATTTCACACATTATCAAACACTTTCACTCCATTGTAACATTTCACACATTATCAAACACTTTCCCTCCATTGTAACATTTCACACATTATCAAACACTTTCTCTCCATTGTAACATTTCACATCATCAAACACTTTCAGTCCACTGTAACATTTCACACATTATCAAACACTTTCCCTCCATTGTAACATTTCACACATTATCAAACACTTTCACTCCATTGTAACATTTCACATTATCAAACACTTTCCCTCCATTGTAACATTTCACACATTATCAAACACTTTCTCTCCATTGTAACATTTCACATCATCAAACACTTTCAGTCCACTGTAACATTTCACACATTATCAAACACTTTCACTCCATTGTAACATTTCACACATTATCAAACACTTTCACTCCATTGTAACATTTCACACATTATCAAACACTTTCCCTCCATTGTAACATTTCACACATTATCAAACACTTTCCCTCCATTGTAACATTTCACATCATCAAACACTTTCAGTCCACTGTAACATTTCACACATTATCAAACAATTTCACACCATTGTAACATTTCACACGTCTTCAAACACTTTCAGTACATTGTAACATTTCACACATCAAACAATTTCACACCATTGTAACATTTCACACATTATCAAACACTTTCACTCCAATGTAACATTTCACATCATCAAACACTTTCAGTCCACTGTAACATTTCACACATTATCAAACAATTTCCCTCCATTGTTACATTTCACACATTATCAAACACTTTCAGTCCAATGTAACATTTCACATCATCAAACACTTTCAGTCCATTGTAACATTTCACACATTATCAAACAATTTCACACCATTGTAACATTTCACACATTATCAAACACTTTCACTCCAATGTAACATTTCACACATTATCAAACAATTTCACACCATTGTAACATTGCACACGTTATCAAGCACTTTAAGTCCATTGTAACATTTCACACGTCTTCAAACACTTTCACTCCATTGTAACATTGCACACATTATCAAACACTTTCACACCGTTGTAACATTTCACATTATCAAACACTTTCAGTTCAATGCAACATTTCCCACGTTATCAAACACAAGTTGAAGCAAACAGAGAGGTAGAATAAATTGTTCCAGCCACTGAGAAAGTGCAGTGTGGACAGTTAATAAAGTTCAAGAGTGTAATGACTGCATCTCAGCATACTGAGGGACCCTTCCGTAGCCTATTTATTACGTGTTATTGAACTGAATATTGGCCAGCTCCCCCGAGCAACGTGTGAATGCTGTTCAGGAACTCTGGGCTGGAAGATGTTTGGATAAGTACATGTATTGTGGGGGGAGGGGTACGATCCAGGATGGATCAATAGGACATGGGCTAGATGGGCTGAAAGGTGAGGTCTGTGCTGCTGTGCTCTGTGCCGATGTCCCAGGCTGTGGAAGAACTCAAGAGGTGGAACAACAGCAAGGAAAGTACTGAAGGAAAAACACAGTTTCTTCACTCTTTTCGGAGAAACATTTAGGATGGCTGGGTGGGGGTATGTCTCTACCAGAGGAGGTGTGAGGGGCTCCTTCCCCCCACTGGCCTGCAGGTCACCCTCGGGCAAGGTGTAGCTCCTGCTTAGCCCCCGATCAGGGTGAGGTGAAGCCGTGGGGGCAGGTGGTGGACGGTCGTACGAGCAGCCGGTGCAGATCACAAGTCCTGGTGATGTGACCACTGACACCAGGCGGACAATCTCTGACGAGTATTGATAACGGCTGGGGTCACCCCTCTTGTAAAGACACTGCCCAGAAGAAGGCAATGGTGCAGTTCTGGTCTCCATAATTGAGGAAGGATATACTGGCTTTGGAGGCGGTGCAGAGGAGCTTCACCAGGTTGATTCCAGGGATGAAGGAGTTAACCTATGAGGAGAGATTGAGTCGCCTGGGAGTTCAGAAGAATGAGAGGGGATCTTATAGAAACATACACAATTTTGAAAGGGATGGATAAGATAGAAGTAGGAAAGTTATTTCTATTAGTAGGTGAGTCTAGAACTAGGGGATATTGCCTCATGACTGAGGGGAAAAGATTTAGGACGGAGACGAGGTGCTGCAAGGACGTAGCGGTGGAACGAACCCAAGTGGTGAACACGGGCGCGGAGGCCGAGGAGCGAGCGTGAGAAGGGTTCCGAGGGGGGTTTTACCCGGAGTCTTGGTCTTGGTAGATAATTCAGGAACAAGGCTAGACTGATAGTCCTAGACACGGTGGAGTGAGGTCACTCGTACACGAGTCGACCAACGAGCTGGCACCTTCTAGTAGTGGTTACAGGGTTCCCATACTACTCTGGTTGGTGGAACGCTGCTGTTCTGGGAATAGATGGGAACTAAATGAGGTGTTAAAGGCCTGATTCCTGAGTAAGACAGCCAGGTGCCAGGAGGGACCATACCACGAGCAGAAACTGTTTTTCCCAGAGAGTGGTGAATCTGTGGAATTCTCTGCCCAGGGAAGCCATTGAGGTATAATAAAGGTACACTTAGATGGGTTTTTACACAGTAAGGGAATTAAGGGTTATGGGAAAAAGGCAGGCAGACGGAGCTGAGTTTATAGATCAGCCTTGATCTTATTGAATGGCGGGGCAGGCTCGATGGGCTGAATGGCCTACTCCTGCTCCTATTTCTCATGTTACGTTCACTCCCGCCAGATTTACAAACTTGCTCTCTGCTCCACGTTGACCAATTCAGCCCTGTGGAAAGGTCTTACCTGAGCTATATATGACTCTTGCAGTGAGTGTACTGTATTTAAATGTTTTTGGTGGCTGGGAGACAGAAACCAACATAATATTAAAAAGGAGATTGATTTAAGCATGTGCCTGACACCAGGAACTGAGAAAGCAAGAGGCGGTGGATCGGTCTAAGCTGTTCTCATGATTCATTTCTGGAGCTAGAGGAGTAGTGATCTGATGCTGCAGAAGAGACCATCACTGCTACAGAGCTGCTGGCTCAATGAGAAGAGTGACTGGGCCATATTAATGATTCATTTATAGTGACAATTGCCAGCCTAGGGTGATTACAGCAGCAACTTCAGTGATGGGAATGTGTTGGGGGAGGAAATTACAGAAATTTAATTAACAGGCCAGGGAAAAAAAAACTTGGAACTTTCACTAGTTAGTCCCTTGTGCTGCTATTCAGAGAAATGTTGGGGAAGTTTTCTGCCGGCAATCTATCATCTTCCTTCCTGTCTCTGATTCCTTCTGCATCCTCCCTCTATCTGTCTTGTTCTCTCTCTCCCTCTCTCTTGCTTTGTTCTTGTCTGCAGCCCACTATCTGTCATGCTCCTTGTCTATCAGGCACTCTCTTCCTCGCTTTCTCTGACTGTCACTGTCTCATCTTCACTCTGCTCCTCGCTCTTCCTTAGTCTCGATCTCACTCTCTCCCGTCTCTCTCCCTCTATACATATCTTTTTTCCCCATTCATTATCTCTGTCTATCTCTCTCACCCTTCTCTCATTTTCTCTTTCTCTCTCTCTGCGTTTGTCTCTATCTATTTGTCTGTCTCTCCCTTGTTTGCTCCATCTCTTTTTCTCTCAATATCCCTCTCATTCTCTCCCTCCCTCTCTTTCTCTCAATGTCCCTCACATTCACTCCCTCCCTCTCTCTCTCAATGTCCCTCTCATTCACTCTCTCCCTCTCTTTCTCTCAATGTCCCTCTCATTCACTCCCTCTCCCTTTCTCTCAATGTCCCTCTCATTCACTTTCTCCCTCTTTCTCAATGTCCCTCTCATTCACTCACCCTCTTTCTCTCAGCCCCTCTCATTCACTCCCTCCCTCTCTTTCTCTCAATGTCCCTCTCATTCTCTCTCTCCCTCTCTTTCTCTCAATTTCCCTCTCATTCACTCTCTCTCTCTTTCTCTCAGTCCCTCTCATTCACTCCCTCCCTCTCTTTCTCTCAATGTCCCTCTCATTCTCTCCCTCTCTTTCTCTCAATGTCCCTCTCATTCTCTCTCTCCCTCTCTTTCTCTCAATGTCCCTCTCATTCTCTCCCTCCCTCTCTTTCTCTCAATGTCCCTCCCATTCTTTCCCTCCCTCTCTTTCTCTCAATGTCCCTCTCATTCACTCCCTCCCTCTCTTTCTCTCAATGTCCCTCTCATTCTCTCCCTCTCTCTCTTTCTCTCAATGTCCCTCTCATTCACTCTCTCCCTCTCTTTCTCTCAATGTCCCTCTCATTCACTCTCTCCCTCTCTTTGTCTCAAAGTCCCTCTCATTCCCTCTCTCCCTCTCCTTCTCTCAATGTCCCTCTCATTCTCTCCCTCTCTTTCTCTCAATGTCCCTCTCATTCACTCTCTCCCTCTCTTTCTCTCAATGTCCCTCTCATTCACTCTCTCCCTCTCTTTCTCTCAGTCCCTCTCATTCACTCTCTCCCTCTCTTTCTCTCAATGTCCCTCTCATTCACTCTCTCCCTCTCTTTCTCTCAATGTCCCTCTCATTCACTCTCTCCCTCTCTTTCTCTCAGTCCCTCTCATTCACTCTCTCCCTCTCTTTCTATCAATGTCCCTCTCATTCACTCTCTCCCTCTCTTTCTCTCAATGTCCCTCTCATTCACTCTCCCTCTCTTTCTCTCAATGTCCCTCTCATTCTCTAACTCCCTCTCTTTCTCTCAATGTCCCTCTCATTCACTCTCTCCCTCTCTTTCTCTCAATGTCCCTCTCATTCACTCTCTCCCGCTCTTTCTCTCAATGTCCCTCTCATTCACTCTCTCCCTCTCTTTCTCTCAATGTCCCTCTCATTCACTCTCTCCCTCTTTCTCTCAATGTCCCTCTCATTCACTCTCTCCCTCTCTTTCTCTCAATGTCCCTCTCATTCACTCTCTCCCTCTTTCTCTCAATGTCCCTCTCATTCACTCTCTCCCTCTCTTTCTCTCAATGTCCCTCTCATTCACTCTCTCCCTCTCTTTCTCTCAATGTCCCTCTCATTCACTCTCTCCCTCTCTTTCTCTCAATGTCCCTCTCATTAACTCTCTCCCTCTCTTTCTCTCAATGTCCCTCTCATTCACTCCCTCCCTCTCTTTCTCTCAACGTCCCTCTCATTCACTCCCTCCCTCTCTTTCTCTCAATGTCCCTCTCATTCACTCTCTCCCTCTCTTTTCTCAATGTCCCTCTCATTCACTCTCTCCCTCTTTCTCTCAACGTCCCTCTCATTCACTCTCTCCCTCTCTTTCTCTCAATGTCCCTCTCATTCACTCTCTCCCTCTCTTTCTCTCAATGTCCCTCTCATTCACTCTCTCCCTCTTTCTCTCAATGTCCCTCTCATTCACTCCCTCCCTCTCTTTCTCTCAACGTCCCTCTCATTCACTCTCTCCCTCTTTCTCTCAATGTCCCTCTCATTCACTCTCTCCCTCTCTTTCTCTCAACGTCCCTCTCATTCACTCTCTCCCTCTTTCTCTCAATGTCCCTCTCATTCACTCTCTCCCTCTTTCTCTCAATGTCCCTCTCATTCACTCTCTCCCTCTCTTTCTCTCAATGTCCCTCTCATTCACTCTCTCCCTCTCTTTCTCTCAATGTCCCTCTCATTCACTCCCTCCCTCTCTTTCTCTCAATGTCCCTCTCATTCACTCTCTCCCTCTCTTTCTCTCAATGTCCCTCTCATTCACTCTCTCCCTCTTTCTCTCAACGTCCCTCTCATTCACTCTCTCCCTCTCTTTCTCTCAATGTCCCTCTCATTCACTCACTCCCTCTCTTTCTCTCAATGTCCCTCTCATTCACTCTCTCCCTCTCTTTCTCTCAATGTCCCTCCCATTCACTCTCTCCCTCTTTCTCTCAACGTCCCTCTCATTCACTCTCTCCCTCTCTTTCTCTCAATGTCCCTCTCATTCTCTCTCCCTCTCTTTCTCTCAATGTCCCTCTCATTCACTCCCTCTCTTTCTCTCAATGTCCCTCTCATTCACTCCCTCTCTTTCTCTCAATGTCCCTCTCATTCTCTCTCTCCCTCTCTTTCTCTCAATGTCCCTCTCATTCACTCTCTCCCTCTCTTTCTCTCAATGTCCCTCTCATTCTCTCCCTCTCTTTCTCTCAATGTCCCTCTCATTCTCTCTCTCCCTCTCTTTCTCTCAATGTCCCTCTCATTCACTCTCTCCCTCTTTCTCTCAAAGTCCCTCTCATTCACTCTCTCCCTCTCTTTCTCTCAATGTCCCTCTCATTCTATCTCTCCCTCTCTTTCTCCCAATGTCCCTCTCATTCACTCTCTCCCTCTTTCTCTCAAAGTCCCTCTCATTCTCTCTCTCCCTCCCTCTCTCTCAATGTCCCTCTTGTTCACTCTCTCCCTCTCATTCTCTCCCTCCCTCTCTTTCTCTCAATGTCCCTCTCATTCACTCCCTCCCTCTCTTTCTCTCAAAGTCCCTCTCATTCTCTCTCTCCCTCTTTCTCTCAATGTCCCTCTCATTCTCTCTCCCTCTTTCTCTCAATGTCCCTCTCATTCACTCTCTCCCTCTTTCTCTCAATGTCCCTCTCATTCTCTCTCTCCCTCTCTTTCTCTCAATGTCCCTCTCATTCTCTCCCTCTTTCTCTTTCTCTCAAAGTCCCTCTCATTCTCTCTCTCCCTCTCTCTCTCTCAATGTCCTCTCATTCACTCCCTCCGTCTCTTTCTCTCAATGTCCCTCTCATTCACTCTCTCCCTCTCTTTCTCTCAGTCCCTCTCATTCACTCTCTCCCTCTCTTTCTCTCAATGTCCCTCTCATTCACTCTCTCCCTCTCTTTCTCTCAATGTCCCTCTCATTCACTCTCCCTCTCTTTCTGTCAATGTCCCTCTCATTCACTCTCTCCCTCTCTTTCTCTCAATGTCCCTCTCATTCACTCCCTCTCTTTCTCTCAATGTCCCTCTCATTCACTCTCTCCCTCTCTGTCTCAAAGTCCCTCTCATTCTCTCTCTCCCTCTCCTTCTCTCAAAGTCCCTCTCATTCTCTCTCTCCCTCTCCTTCTCTCAATGTCCCTCTCATTCACTCTCCCTCTCTTTCTGTCAATGTCCCTCTCATTCACTCTCTCCCTCTCTTTCTCTCAATGTCCCTCTCATTCACTCCCTCTCTTTCTCTCAATGTCCCTCTCATTCACTCTCTCCCTCTCTTTCTCTCAATGTCCCTCTCATTCTCTCCCTCTCTTTCTCTCAATGTCCCTCTCATTCACTCTCTCCCTCTCTTTGTCTCAAAGTCCCTCTCATTCTCTCTCTCCCTCTCTTTCTCTCAATGTCCCTCTCATTCACTCTCTCCCGCTCTTTCTCTCAATGTCCCTCTCATTCACTCTCTCCCTCTCTTTCTCTCAATGTCCCTCTCATTCACTCTCTCCCTCTTTCTCTCAATGTCCCTCTCATTCACTCTCTCCCTCTCTTTCTCTCAATGTCCCTCTCATTCACTCTCTCCCTCTTTCTCTCAATGTCCCTCTCATTCACTCTCTCCCTCTCTTTCTCTCAATGTCCCTCTCATTCACTCTCTCCCTCTCTTTCTCTCAATGTCCCTCTCATTCTCTCTCCCTCTCTTTCTCTCAATGTCCCTCTCATTCACTCTCTCCCTCTTTCTCTCAACGTCCCTCTCATTCACTCTCTCCCTCTCTTTCTCTCAATGTCCCTCTCATTCTCTCTCTCCCTCTCTTTCTCTCAATGTCCCTCTCATTCACTCCCTCTCTTTCTCTCAATGTCCCTCTCATTCACTCCCTCTCTTTCTCTCAATGTCCCTCTCATTCTCTCTCTCCCTCTCTTTCTCTCAATGTCCCTCTCATTCACTCTCTCCCTCTCTTTCTCTCAATGTCCCTCTCATTCTCTCCCTCTCTTTCTCTCAATGTCCCTCTCATTCTCTCTCTCCCTCTCTTTCTCTCAATGTCCCTCTCATTCACTCTCTCCCTCTTTCTCTCAAAGTCCCTCTCATTCACTCTCTCCCTCTCTTTCTCTCAATGTCCCTCTCATTCTATCTCTCCCTCTCTTTCTCCCAATGTCCCTCTCATTCACTCTCTCCCTCTTTCTCTCAAAGTCCCTCTCATTCTCTCTCTCCCTCCCTCTCTCTCAATGTCCCTCTTGTTCACTCTCTCCCTCTCATTCTCTCCCTCCCTCTCTTTCTCTCAATGTCCCTCTCATTCACTCCCTCCCTCTCTTTCTCTCAAAGTCCCTCTCATTCTCTCTCTCCCTCTTTCTCTCAATGTCCCTCTCATTCTCTCTCCCTCTTTCTCTCAATGTCCCTCTCAGTCACTCTCTCCCTCTTTCTCTCAATGTCCCTCTCATTCTCTCTCTCCCTCTCTTTCTCTCAATGTCCCTCTCATTCTCTCCCTCTTTCTCTTTCTCTCAAAGTCCCTCTCATTCTCTCTCTCCCTCTCTCTCTCAATGTCCTCTCATTCACTCCCTCCGTCTCTTTCTCTCAATGTCCCTCTCATTCACTCTCTCCCTCTCTTTCTCTCAGTCCCTCTCATTCACTCTCTCCCTCTCTTTCTCTCAATGTCCCTCTCATTCACTCTCTCCCTCTCTTTCTCTCAATGTCCCTCTCATTCACTCTCCCTCTCTTTCTGTCAATGTCCCTCTCATTCACTCTCTCCCTCTCTTTCTCTCAATGTCCCTCGCATTCACTCCCTCTCTTTCTCTCAATGTCCCTCTCATTCACTCTCTCCCTCTCTTTGTCTCAAAGTCCCTCTCATTCTCTCTCTCCCTCTCCTTCTCTCAAAGTCCCTCTCATTCTCTCTCTCCCTCTCCTTCTCTCAATGTCCCTCTCATTCACTCTCCCTCTCTTTCTGTCAATGTCCCTCTCATTCACTCTCTCCCTCTCTTTCTCTCAATGTCCCTCTCATTCACTCTCCCTCTGTATCTCTGAATGTCCCTCTCATTCACTCTCTCCCTCTCTTTCTCTCAATGTCCCTCTCATTCTCTCCCTCTCTTTCTCTCAATGTCCCTCTCATTCACTCTCTCCCTCTCTTTGTCTCAAAGTCCCTCTCATTCTCTCTCTCCCTCTCTTTCTCTCAATGTCCCTCTCATTCACTCTCTCCCGCTCTTTCTCTCAATGTCCCTCTCATTCACTCTCTCCCTCTCTTTCTCTCAATGTCCCTCTCATTCACTCTCTCCCTCTTTCTCTCAATGTCCCTCTCATTCACTCTCTCCCTCTCTTTCTCTCAATGTCCCTCTCATTCACTCTCTCCCTCTTTCTCTCAATGTCCCTCTCATTCACTCTCTCCCTCTCTTTCTCTCAATGTCCCTCTCATTCACTCTCTCCCTCTCTTTCTCTCAATGTCCCTCTCATTCACTCTCTCCCTCTCTTTCTCTCAATGTCCCTCCCATTCACTCTCTCCCTCTCTTTCTCTCAATGTCCCTCTCATTCACTCCCTCCCTCTCTTTCTCTCAACGTCCCTCTCATTCACTCCCTCCCTCTCTTTCTCTCAATGTCCCTCTCATTCACTCTCTCCCTCTCTTTTCTCAATGTCCCTCTCATTCACTCTCTCCCTCTTTCTCTCAACGTCCCTCTCATTCACTCTCTCCCTCTCTTTCTCTCAATGTCCCTCTCATTCACTCTCTCCCTCTCTTTCTCTCAATGTCCCTCTCATTCACTCTCTCCCTCTTTCTCTCAATGTCCCTCTCATTCACTCCCTCCCTCTCTTTCTCTCAACGTCCCTCTCATTCACTCTCTCCCTCTTTCTCTCAATGTCCCTCTCATTCACTCCCTCCCTCTCTTTCTCTCAAAGTCCCTCTCATTCTCTCTCTCCCTTTCTCTCAATGTCCCTCTCATTCTCTCTCCCTCTTTCTCTCAATGTCCCTCTCATTCACTCTCTCCCTCTTTCTCTCAATGTCCCTCTCATTCTCTCTCTCCCTCTCTTTCTCTCAATGTCCCTCTCATTCTCTCCCTCTTTCTCTTTCTCTCAAAGTCCCTCTCATTCTCTCTCTCCCTCTCTCTCTCTCAATGTCCTCTCATTCACTCCCTACGTCTCTTTCTCTCAATGTCCCTCTCATTCACTCTCTCCCTCTCTTTCTCTCAGTCCCTCTCATTCACTCTCTCCCTCTCTTTCTCTCAATGTCCCTCTCATTCACTCTCCCTCTCTTTCTGTCAGTCCCTCTCATTCACTCTCTCCCTCTCTTTCTCTCAATGTCCCTCTCATTCACTCCCTCTCTTTCTCTCAATGTCCCTCTCATTCACTCTCTCCCTCTCTTTGTCTCAAAGTCCGTCTCATTCTCTCTCTCCCTCTCCTTCTCTCAATGTCCCTCTCATTCTCTCCCTCTCTTTCTCTCAATGTCCCTCTCATTCACTCTCTCCCTCTCTTTCTCTCAATGTCCCTCTCATTCACTCTCTCCCGCTCTTTCTCTCAATGTCCCTCTCATTCACTCTCTCCCTCTCTTTCTCTCAATGTCCCTCTCATTCACTCTCTCCCTCTTTCTCTCAATGTCCCTCTCATTCACTCTCTCCTCTTTCTCTCAATGTCCCTCTCATTCACTCTCTCCCTCTCTTTCTCTCAATGTCCCTCTCATTCACTCTCTCCCTCTCTTTCTCTCAATGTCCCTCTCATTCACTCTCTCCCTCTCTTTCTCTCAATGTCCCTCTCATTCACTCCCTCCCTCTCTTTCTCTCAACGTCCCTCTCATTCACTCCCTCCCTCTCTTTCTCTCAATGTCCCTCTCATTCACTCTCTCCCTCTCTTTTCTCAATGTCCCTCTCATTCACTCTCTCCCTCTTTCTCTCAACGTCCCTCTCATTCACTCTCTCCCTCTCTTTCTCTCAATGTCCCTCTCATTCACTCTCTCCCTCTCTTTCTCTCAATGTCCCTCTCATTCACTCTCTCCCTCTTTCTCTCAATGTCCCTCTCATTCACTCCCTCCCTCTCTTTCTCTCAACGTCCCTCTCATTCACTCTCTCCCTCTTTCTCTCAATGTCCCTCTCATTCACTCTCTCCCTCTCTTTCTCTCAACGTCCCTCTCATTCACTCTCTCCCTCTTTCTCTCAATGTCCCTCTCAATCACTCTCTCCCTCTTTCTCTCAATGTCCCTCTCATTCACTCTCTCCCTCTCTTTCTCTCAATGTCCCTCTCATTCACTCTCTCCCTCTCTTTCTCTCAATGTCCCTCTCATTCACTCCCTCCCTCTCTTTCTCTCAATGTCCCTCTCATTCACTCTCTCCCTCTCTTTCTCTCAATGTCCCTCTCATTCACTCTCTCCCTCTTTCTCTCAACGTCCCTCTCATTCACTCTCTCCCTCTCTTTCTCTCAATGTCCCTCTCATTCACTCACTCCCTCTCTTTCTCTCAATGTCCCTCTCATTCACTCTCTCCCTCTCTTTCTCTCAATGTCCCTCTCATTCACTCTCTCCCTCTTTCTCTCAACGTCCCTCTCATTCACTCTCTCCCTCTCTTTCTCTCAATGTCTCTCTCATTCTATCTCTCCCTCTCTTTCTCTCAATGTCCCTCTCATTCACTCCCTCTCTTTCTCTCAATGTCCCTCTCATTCACTCCCTCTCTTTCTCTCAATGTCCCTCTCATTCTCTCTCTCCCTCTCTTTCTCTCAATGTCCCTCTCATTCTCTCTCCCTCTCTTTCTCTGAATGTCCCTCTCATTCTATCTCTCCCTCTCTTTCTCCCAATGTCCCTCTCATTCACTCTCTCCCTCTTTCTCTCAAAGTCCCTCTCATTCTCTCTCTCAATGTCCCTCTTGTTCACTCTCTCCCTCTCATTCTCTCCCTCTCTTTCTCTCAATGTCCCTCTCATTCACTCCCTCCCTCTCTTTCTCTCAATGTCCCTCTCATTCTCTCCCTCTTTCTCTCAGTCCCTCTCATTCTCTCTCTCCCTCTTTCTCTCAATGTCCCTCTCATTCTCTCTCCCTCTTTCTCTCAATGTCCCTCTCATTCACTCTCTCCCTCTTTCTCTCAATGTCCCTCTCATTCTCTCTCTCCCTCTCTTTCTCTCAATGTCCCTCTCATTCTCTCCCTCTTTCTCTTTCTCTCAAAGTCCCTCTCATTCTCTCTCTCCCTCTCTCTCTCAATGTCCTCTCATTCACTCCCTCCATCTCTTTCTCTCAATGTCCCTCTCATTCACTCTCTCCCTCTCTTTCTCTCTCAGTCCCTCTCATTCACTCTCTCCCTCTTTCTCTCAGTCCCTCTCATTCTATCTCTCCCTCTCTTTCTCTCAATGTCCCTCTCATTCACTCTCTCCCTCTCTTTCTCTCAGTCCCTCTCATTCACTCTCTCCCCCTCTTTCTCTCAATGTCCCTCTCATTCTCTCTCTCCCTCTCTTTCTCTCAATGTCCCTCTCATTCACTCCCTCTCTCTCTCTCAATGTCCCTCTCATTCTCTCTCTCCCTCTCTTTCTCTCAATGTCTATCTCATTCTCTCTCTCCCTCTCTCTCTCACTCTATCACCCCTCCCTTCCTCTGTTGCTCTCACCCTTTATTTCTCTTCTTCTCTCTCCCTCTCGACTCTCTCTCGCTCTCTATCCCTGTCTCTCTCTTACGCATCCGGTCTCTATCTTTTTCCGGCTTGTGTTTCTCTGTCTGTCTCTCTTCCCCAATCTCTCTCACACATTCTCTGCATCTCCATTCACTGTTCTTCCTAAATATTTCCCAGTTTAGGGTCCACCTTGTTCGATAGATCCCACTGTCCCAGGTCTCCCACCCGTAGGCTCAGGGATACCCTTGCTGCTGGGGTTCCCTGATGATGGACACGGCTTTCCTGTAACAGAGAAGGGCTCAGAGGTGGAGAGGGCTTATCCCGTGATGCACTGGGCGATATACACTAGGCTTTGAGAGATTTTTCAATAGTTTCCAACCCAGTCGGTAATGCAGCCAGTCTATATACTCTCCACCACATATTTATAGACGTATGTTAAAGTTCTTCAGGACTGGCAAGAGTAGATTTGGGACGGGATACGTTGGGGGGGGTGGGGGTGAGTGAGTAACAACTGAGGAACGGCAAGGATTTAATTGGCTTGCTGAATCAAATGTCTTCACTTCAGAGTGTAGGGAACATCCGAGTGTAGGGAACATCGGAGTGTAGGGAACATCGGAGTGTGGGGCACATCGGAGTGTGGGGAACATCGGAGTGTGGGGAACATCGGAGTGTGGGGCACATCGGAGTGTAGGGAAAATCGGAGTGTGGGGCACATCGGAGTGTAGGGAACATCCGAGTGTAGGGAACATCGGAGTGTGGGGAACATCCGAGTGTAGGGAACATCGGAGTGTAGGGAACATCGGAGTGTAGGGAACATCCGAGTGTGGGGAACGTCGGAGTGTGGGGCACATCGGAGTGTGGGGCACATCGGAGTGTGGGGAACATCGGAGTGTAGGGAACATCGGAGTGTGGGGAACATCGGAGTGTAGGGAACATCCGAGTGTAGGGAACATCGGAGTGTGGGGAACATCCGAGTGTAGGGAACATCGGAGTGTAGGGAACATCGGAGTGTAGGGAACATCCGAGTGTGGGGAACGTCGGAGTGTGGGGCACATCGGAGTGTGGGGCACATCGGAGTGTGGGGAACATCGGAGTGTAGGGAACATCGGAGTGTGGGGAACATCGGAGTGTAGGGAACATCCGAGTGTAGGGAACATCGGAGTGTGGGGAACATCCGAGTGTAGGGAACATCGGAGTGTAGGGAACATCCGAGTGTGGGGAACATCGGAGTGTGGGGAACATCCGAGTGTGGGGAACATCGGAGTGTGGGGAACATCGGAGTGTGGGGAACATCGGAGTGTGGGGAACATCGGAGTGTAGGGAACATCGGAGTGTGGGGAACATCCGAGTGTAGGGAACATCGGAGTGTAGGGAACATCGGAGTGTGGGGAACATCGGAGTGTGGGGAACATCGGAGTGTGGGGCACATCGGAGTGTGGGGAACATCGGAGTGTAGGGAACATCGGAGTGTGGGGCACATCGGAGTGTGGGGAACATCGGAGTGTGGGGCACATCGGAGTGTGGGGAACGTCGGAGTGTGGGGAACATCGGAGTGTGGGGAACATCGGAGTGTAGGGAACATCCGAGTGTGGGGAACATCGGAGTGTGGGGAACATCGGAGTGTGGGGAACATCCGAGTGTGGGGCACATCGGAGTGTGGGGAACATCGGAGTGTAGGGAACATCGGAGTGTGGGGAACATCCGAGTGTGGGGAACATCGGAGTGTGGGGCACATCGGAGTGTGGGGAACATCGGAGTGTAGGGAACATCGGAGTGTGGGGAACATCGGAGTGTGGGGAACATCGGAGTGTGGGGAACATCCGAGTGTGGGGAACATCGGAGTGTGGGGAACATCGGAGTGTGGGGAACATCGGAGTGTAGGGAACATCGGAGTGTGGGGAACATCGGAGTGTAGGGAACATCGGAGTGTAGGGAACATCGGAGTGTGGGGAACATCGGAGTGTGGGGAACATCGGAGTGTGGGGCACATCGGAGTGTGGGGAACATCGGAGTGTAGGGAACATCGGAGTGTGGGGCACATCGGAGTGTGGGGAACATCGGAGTGTGGGGCACATCGGAGTGTGGGGAACGTCGGAGTGTGGGGAACGTCGGAGTGTGGGGCACATCGGAGTGTGGGGAACATCGGAGTGTGGGGCACATCGGAGTGTGGGGAACATCGGAGTGTGGGGAACATCGGAGTGTGGGGAACATCGGAGTGTGGGGCACATCGGAGTGTGGGGAACATCGGAGTGTGGGGAACGTCGGAGTGTGGGGCACATCGGAGTGTGGGGAACATCGGAGTGTGGGGCACATCGGAGTGTGGGGAACGTCGGAGTGTGGGGAACGTCGGAGTGTGGGGAACATCGGAGTGTGGGGAACATCGGAGTGTGGGGCACATCGGAGTGTGGGGAACATCGGAGTGTGGGGCACATCGGAGTGTGGGGAACATCGGAGTGTGGGGCACATCGGAGTGTGGGGAACATCGGAGTGTGGGGCACATCGGAGTGTGGGGAACATCGGAGTGTGGGGCACATCGGAGTGTGGGGAACATCGGAGTGTGGGGCACATCGGAGTGTGGGGAACATCGGAGTGTAGGGCACATCGGAGTGTAGGGAACATCCGAGTGTGGGGAACATCGGAGTGTAGGGAACATCGGAGTGTGGGGCACATCGGAGTGTGGGGAACATCGGCGTGTAGGGCACATCGGAGTGTAGGGAACATCCGAGTGTAGGGAACATCGGAGTGTGGGGAACGTTGGAGTGTGGGGAACATCGGAGTGTGGGGAACATCGGAGTGTGGGGAACATTGGAGTGTAGGGAACATCGGAGTGTGGGGAACGTTGGAGTGTGGGGAACATCGGAGTGTGGGGAACATCGGAGTGTGGGGAACATTGGAGTGTAGGGAACATCGGAGTGTGGGGAACATCGGAGTGTGTGGAACATCGGAGTGTGGGGCACATCGGAGTGTGGGGCACATCGGAGTGTAGGGAACATCGGAGTGTAGGGAACATCCGAGTGTGGGGAACGTTGGAGTGTGGGGAACATCGGAGTGTGGGGAACATCCGAGTGTGGGGAACGTTGGAGTGTGGGGAACATCGGAGTGTGGGGAACGTTGGAGTGTGGGGAACATCGGAGTGTGGGGAACATCCGAGTGTGGGGAACGTTGGAGTGTGGGGAACATCGGAGTGTGGGGAACATTGGAGTGTAGGGAACATCGGAGTGTGGGGAACATCGGAGTGTGTGGAACATCGGAGTGTGGGGCACATCGGAGTGTGGGGCACATCGGAGTGTGGGGAACGTCGGAGTGTGGGGAACATCAGAGTGTGGGGCACATCGGAGTGTGGGGAACATCGGAGTGTAGGGAACATCCGAGTGTGGGGAACGTTGGAGTGTGGGGAACATCGGAGTGTGGGGAACATTGGAGTGTGGGGCACATCGGAGTGTGGGGAACATCGGAGTGTGGGGAACGTCGGAGTGTGGGGAACGTCGGAGTGTGGGGAACGTCGGAGTGTGGGGAACGTCGGAGTGTGGGGCACATCGGAGTGTGGGGAACATCGGAGTGTGGGGAACATCGGAGTGTGGGGAACGTCGGAGTGTGGGGAACGTCGGAGTGTGGGGAACGTCGGAGTGTGGGGAACGTCAGAGTGTGGGGAACATCAGAGTGTGGGGCACATCAGAGTGTGGGGAACATCGGAGGGTAGTTAACAGCAGAGGGTAGGGCAGATTAGTTTCAAGACCGTTGGGCTCCGCTGGGTGTAAATGCCATCGTGGATAGGGATGGCAACATTCTGGTGTAATGTCCATTGTCTTATTTGTAGTGCAGTAATTGTGTTTGCCATTGTTTTGTATATATTGTATAGCACCGATATTTGTAATAAAGGATTTTGTAATAATAAAAAAGCAAGAAGGCAGGTTTGGATTGGTGCTTTTCTGCAGAGCTGAGGAGGGTGTCTGGGGACGCAGGGCCCAGACACAGTAAGATGTAAAGGCTTCTCACAGACAGCACAGAGTGAAAAATGAGTTTTAGCATACAGGACTGTGCTAAAGTCTCAGGCACCCTCAGTTTTCATACGGTCTGGGATCCACAGACCACAACATCGTCGAGGCTGCCTGGGATGAAATCGGGAGACAGATGCAAGTGAGAGATACAAAGTCTGCAGAACTGTGGCAGGTTGTGCAAGATGCTCGGAACATCCTACCAGCTAATTGTCTTATAAATCTGCACGCCGGGGGACCTCAGAGAGTTGATGCAGTTCGCAAGGCAAAGGTGGTCACAGCAAATATTGATTTGATTTGATTTTACTGCTCTTTACAGTAATTTTTTTTGACATTTAGAAACTTTACATTTCATTATGGTTGAAAGCATTTCCAAATGGTTTCTACATGTGCTTGAGACCTTTGCACAGTACTGTAACAGGTGGGAAGATCTGAGGAAAGGAAGGGAAGTGTTGGGGATCTGAAACCCTGGTCTGGACGAGTAGGAGAGGGAAGAACCTTCCCGGAGTTAAACAGAGCAGGGGAGTTGATCGAAAGGCCATGACAGCACTTACTGAGTGCGCTAAGGAAATTCAACATTCCCTGGTGATTCTGACCAACTTTCACAGATGCATCTTCTCCGGATGAACCACGACTTGGGGTGGCAGCTGTTCCATCGAGAGTTGCTCATCACACAGACCAGCCTCCCTCACAGTGGACTCCATCTCCACTTCCCACTGGCTCGGGAGGAAGTGGAGCCGGCGTGATCAAGGATCCCACCCACTCCTTCCGCTCTCCCACTGAGCAGAAACGTTTAAAGACAGTTGATCACCAAAGTTCATCTGTCACCACGTACAACCCTGAGACTCACTTCCACATAGGCATCCTCCACTGATCCGCAAGAGAAACAATAAAAACTACACTAACACCCAATCGACCGACTAACACCCAATGGACATACAAACCCACGTATCGACTGACAACACCCAATGGACATACAAACCCACGTATCGACTGACAACACCCAATGGACATACAAACCCACGTATCGACTGACAACACCCAATGGACATACAAACCCACGAATCGACTGACAACACCCAATGGACATTCAAACCCCACGTATCGACCGACTAACACCCAATGGACATACAAACCCACGTATGGACTGTCTAACACCCAATGGACATACAAACCCCACGTATGGACTGACTAACACCCAATGGACATACAAACCCACGAATCGACTGACAACACCCAATGGACATTCAAACCCCACGTATGGACTTATGGACTGTCTAACGCCCAACGGACATACAAACCCACGTATGGACTGTCTAACACCCAAAGGACATTCAAACCCCACGTATGGACTGTCTAACACCCAATGGACATTCAAACCCACGTATGGACTATCTAATACCCAATGAACATACAAACCCCACGTATGGACTGTCTAACACCCAACGGACATACAAACCCACGTATGGACTGACTAACACCCAATGGACATTCAAACCCACGTATGGACTGTCTAAAACCCAATGGACATACAAACCCACGTATGGACTGACTAACACCCAATGGACATACAGATTCACGTTTGGACTTTCTAACACCCAACGGACATACAAACCCACGTATGGACTGTCTAACGCCAAATGGACATACAAACACACGTATCGACTGTCTAACACCCAATGGACATACAAACCCACGTATGGACTGTCTAACACCCAATGGACATACAAAACCCACGTATGGACTGTCTAAAACCCAAATGGACATACAAACCCCACGTATGGACTGACTAACACCCAATGGACATACAAACCCCACGTATGGACTGACTAACACCCAACCGACATACAAACCCACGTATGGACTGACTAACACCCAATGGACATTCAAAACCCACGTATGGACTGTCTAACACACAATGGACATACAAACCCCACGTATGGACTGACTAACACCCAACGGACATACAAACTCACGTATGGACTGACTAACACCCAACGGACATACAAACCCACGTATGGACTGACTAACACCCAACGGACATACAAACCCCACGTATGGACTGTCTAAGACCGAATGGACATACAAACCCACGTATGGACTGTCTAACACCCAATGGCCATACAAACCCACGTATGGACTGTCTAACGCCCAATGGACATACAAACCCACGTATGGACTGTCTAACGCCCAATGGACATACAAACACACGTATCGACTGACAACACCCAATGGACATTCAAACCCCACGTATGGACTTATGGACTGTCTAACGCCCAACGGACATACAAACCCACGTATGGACTGTCTAACACCCAAAGGACATTCAAACCCCACGTATGGACTGTCTAACACCCAATGGACATTCAAACCCACGTATGGACTATCTAATACCCAATGAACATACAAACCCCACGTATGGACTGTCTAACACCCAACGGACATACAAACCCACGTATGGACTGACTAACACCCAATGGACATTCAAACCCACGTATGGACTGTCTAAAACCCAATGGACATACAAACCCACGTATGGACTGACTAACACCCAATGGACATACAGATTCACGTTTGGACTTTCTAACACCCAACGGACATACAAACCCACGTATGGACTGTCTAACGCCAAATGGACATACAAACACACGTATCGACTGTCTAACACCCAATGGACATACAAACCCACGTATGGACTGTCTAACACCCAATGGACATACAAAACCCACGTATGGACTGTCTAAAACCCAAATGGACATACAAACCCCACGTATGGACTGACTAACACCCAATGGACATACAAACCCCACGTATGGACTGACTAACACCCAACCGACATACAAACCCACGTATGGACTGACTAACACCCAATGGACATTCAAAACCCACGTATGGACTGTCTAACACACAATGGACATACAAACCCCACGTATGGACTGACTAACACCCAACGGACATACAAACTCACGTATGGACTGACTAACACCCAACGGACATACAAACCCACGTATGGACTGACTAACACCCAACGGACATACAAACCCCACGTATGGACTGTCTAAGACCGAATGGACATACAAACCCACGTATGGACTGTCTAACACCCAATGGCCATACAAACCCACGTATGGACTGTCTAACGCCCAATGGACATACAAACCCACGTATGGACTGTCTAACGCCCAATGGACATACAAACCCCATGTATGGACTGTCTAACACCCAACGGACATACAAACCCACGTATGGACTGTCTAATACCCAATGGACATACAAACCCACGTACGAACTGACTAATACCCAATGGACATACAAACCCCATGTATGGACTGTCTAAAACCCAATGGACATACAAACCCCACGTATGGACTGCCTAACACCCAACAGACATACAAACCCCACGTATGGACTGTCTAAAATCCAAATGGACATACAAACCCCACGTATGGACTGACTAACACCCAATGGACATACAAACACACATATGGACTGACTAACACCCAATGGACATACAAAACCCACGTATGGACTGACTAAAACCCAAATGGACATACAAACCCCACGTATGGACTGACTAACACCCAATGGACATACAAAACCCACGTATGGACTGACTAACACCCAATGGACATACAAACCCACGTATGGACTATCTAACACCCAATAGACATACAAATCCCACGTATGGACTATCTCAAACCCAATGGTCATACAAACCCACGTATGGACTGACTAACACCCAGTGGACATACAATCCTCTGCTTTGAATATTCACACCGACTTGGCCTCCACATCCACTCTATCTGTGTCCTCTGGTCCTAGACTCCTCCAATATAGGAAACATCCTCTCCACATCCACTCTATCTGTGTCCTCTGGTCCTAGACTCCTCCACTATAGGAAACATCCTCTCCACATCCACTCTATCTGTGTCCTCTGGTCCTAGACTCCTCCAATATAGGAAACATCCTCTCCACATCCACTCTATCTGTGTCCTCTGGTCCTAGACTCCTCCACTATAGGAAACATCCTCTCCACATCCACTCTATCTGTGTCCTCTGGTCCTAGACTCCCCCAGTATAGAAAACATCCTCTCCACATCCACTCTATCTGTGTCCTCTGGTCCTAGACTCCCCCACTATAGGAAACATCCTCTCCACATCCACTCTATCTATGTCCTCTGGTCGTAGACTCCGCCACTACAGGAAACACCAGCTCCACATACACTCTATCTGTGTCCTCTGGTCCTAGACTCCCCCACTATAGGAAACATCCTCTCCACATCCACACTATCTGTGTCCTCTGGTCCTAGACTCCCCCACTATAGGAAACATCCTCTCCACATCCAGTCTCTCTGTGTCCTCTGGTCCTAGACTCCCCCACTATAGGAAACATCCTCTACACATCCACTCTATCTGTGTCCTCTGGTCCGAGACTCCCCCACTATAGGAAACATCCTCTCCACATCCACTCTATCTGTGTCCTCTGGTCCCAGACACCCCACTATAGGATACATCCTCTCCACATCCACTCTATCTGTGACCTCTGGTCCGAGACTCCCCCACTATAGGAAACATCCTGTCCACATCCACTCTATCTGTGTCCTCTGGTCCGAGACACCCCCACTATAGGAAACATCCGCTCCACATCCAGTCTATCTGTGTCCTCTGGTCCTAGACTCCCCCGCTATAGGAAACATCCTCTCCACATCCACTCTATCTGTGACCTCTGGTCCTAGACTCCCCCACTATAGGAAACATCCTGTCCACATCCACTCTATCTGTGTCCTCTGTTCCTAGACTCCCCCAGTGTAGGAAACATGCTCTCTATCTGTGTTTCAATGAGACCCCCCCCCCCCATGCTTCTAAACTGCAGCAAGCACCAGCCCAGAGCATTCTCTCATACCAGATTTTCAATCCTGAGAAGACCGTCTCCGATGCCAGCGTTACTGCTTTGATTTTACACCCCAGTGCTCTCAGCAGGATTGCCGGGCCGTGAGCAGAGCATTGGGACAGTGATCACAGTGTGGCATCGAGCCTCCCAGCCTGGAAGGAAGCTCCGAGCCCGGGAGCCGCCGGCCTTCCTCCTGCCCCGGGCTGGCCCTCTGTCTGAGTACTCACCCAGGTAGTGCAGCAGTTTCTGGGCCCGGTTCTGCACGGGCCTCAGCAGGATGAGGTCGGGGTTTTCGTCGATGAACTGAGTGTCCACGGTGCCGTAGAGAAACTGGTCGTTGCTCAGAACGTTCTGCAGGAACGGGATATTCGTCTGAAACAGAGAGACGGGGAACAGAGTGGTTAGGCTGCTGCTGACATTTCTCAGAGCCAGGAAGCTGTCGCGAACCGTCGGGTCAGCCGAGAAGGTAATCGCTGCAGGACGTGTGTATGGCCAGGACGAAGAAGCAGTCAGCATGGGCCCTATTCAGCCTACAAACCGCTGTTTCCAAAAGCTCCCTTCTGGGAAACACTATTAAAAGGAAAACTTCACACTATCCTCAAAGGTCCTTTTCCAGGCAGTTAATGCAATCAACCATTCTAGTTATTCTCCCCCACACAGTCCCCTCTGCCTATTATCCCCCAGCCCCATCTCTGTATTGTAACTAGAGTAAACCACTTTTCATAACGCTGTTGACATTGTAAACGCATGCTGGGTCAGATACTCACTGGAATCAGAATTAATGTCACCGGCATATGTCGTGAAATTTGTTGGTAATCAGTGACAAAACATAGCAATGCATACTGATAAAAATGTAAATTACGGTAAGAAGTATCAATAATTAAATAAGCAGAGTAAAAAGGGAGCAAAAGGTAGTGAGGTAGTGTTCATGGGTTCAATGTCTATTCAGGAATCTGATGGCAGAGGGGAAGAAGCTGTTCCTGAATCGTTGAGTGTGTGTCTTCAGGCTCCTGTACCTCCTCCCTGATGGCAGAGGGGGAGAAGCTGTTCCTGAATCGTTGAGTGTGTGTCTTCAGGCTCCTGTACCTCCTCCCTGATGGCAGAGGGGGAGAAGCTGTTCCTGAATCGTTGAGTGTGTGTCTTCAGGCTCCTGTACCTCCTCCCTGATCGCAGAGGGGGAGAAGCTGTTCCTGAATCATTGAGTGTGTGTCTTCAGGCTCCTGTACCTCCTCCTCGATGGCAGAGGGGAAGAAGCTGTTCCTGAATCACTGAGTGTGTGTCTTCAGGCTCCTGTACCTCCTCCCTGATGGCAGAGGGGAAGAAGCTGTTCCTGAATCACTGAGTGTGTGTCTTCAGGCTCCTGTACCTCCTCCCTGATGGCAGAGGGGAAGAAGCTGTTCCTGAATCGTTGAGTGTGTGTCTTCAGGCTCCTGTACCTCCTCCCTGATGGCAGAGGGGAAGAAGCTGTTCCTGAATCGTTGAGTGTGTGTCCTCAGGCTCCTGTACCTCCTCCCTGATGGCAGAGGGGAAGAAGCTGTTCCTGAATCGTTGAGTGTGTGTCTTCAGGCTCCTGTACCTCCTCCCTGATGGCAGAGGGGAAGAAGCTGTTCCTGAATCGTTGAGTGTGTGTCTTCAGGCTCCTGTACCTCCTCCCTGATGGCAGAGGGGAAGAAGCTGTTCCTGAATCGTTGAGTGTGTGTCTTCAGGCTCCTGTACCTCCTCCCTGATGGCAGAGGGGAAAAAGCTGTTCCTGAATCGTTGAGTGTGTGTCTTCAGGCTCCTGTACCTCCTCCCTGATGGCAGAGGGGAAGAAGCTGTTCCTGAATCGTTGAGTGTGTGTCTTCAGGCTCCTGTACCTCCTCCCTGATGGCAGAGGGGAAAAAGCTGTTCCTGAATCGTTGAGTGTGTGTCTTCAGGCTCCTGTACCTCCTCCCTGATGGCAGAGGGGACGAAGCTGTTCCTGAATCGTTGAGTGTGTGTCTTCAGGCTCCTGTACCTCCTCCCTGATGGCAGAGGGGACGAAGCTGTTCCTGAATCGTTGAGTGTGTGTCTTCAGGCTCCTGTACCTCCTCCCTGATGGCAGAGGGGAAGAAGCTGTTCCTGAATCGTTGTGTGTGTGTCTTCAGGCTCCTGTACCTCCTCCCTGATGGCAGAGGGGAAGAAGCTGTTCCTGAATCGTTGAGTGTGTGTCCTCAGGCTCCTGTACCTCCTCCCTGATGGCAGAGGGGAAGAAGCTGTTCCTGAATCGTTGAGTGTGTGTCTTCAGGCTCCTGTACCTCCTCCCTGATGGCAGAGGGGAAGAAGCTGTTCCTGAATCATTGAGTGTGTGTCTTCAGGCTCCTGTACCTCCTCCATGATGGCAGAGGGGAAGAAGCTGTTCCTGAATCGTTGAGTGTGTGTCTTCAGGCTCCTGTACCTCCTCCCTGATGGCAGAGGGGAAGAAGCTGTTCCTGAATCGTTCAGTGTGTGTCTTCAGGCTCCTGTACCTCCTCCCTGATGGCAGAGGGGAAGAAGCTGTTCCTGAATCGCTGAGTGTGTGTCTTCAGGCTCCTGTACCTCCTCCCTGATGGCAGAGGGGAAGAAGCTGTTCCTGAATCGTTGAGTGTGTGTCTTCAAGCTCCTGTACCTCCTCCCTGATGGCAGAGGGGGAGAAGCTGTTCCTGAATCGTTGAGTGTGTGTCTTCAGGCTCCTGTACCTCCTCCCTGATGGCAGAGGGGGAGAAGCTGTTCCTGAATCGTTGAGTGTGTGTCTTCAGGCCCCTGTACTTCCACATGGTAGATCTGGAGAAATTTGTGGGTATCCTTGGTCACAAACCAAATCTCCTCAAATTCCTAGTGAAATATAGCCCCTATGTAACCCTATGGCCTTCTTTGCAGCTGCATCGATATGTTGTGCCCAGGACAGATCCTCAGAGATGGTGACACCATGAAGCTGCTCACCCTTTCCACTTCTGATCTCCCGGTGAGGCCTGGTGTGTGTTTCCTACCCTATCTGCCGTCAGCTATGCACACACACTCAGACGCAGACACACACACTCACACACACACACGAACCCTACCCTATCTGTCGTCAGCCACGCACACACACTCACACTAACCCTAACCCTACCCTATCTGCCGTCAGCTGATTTATACACTTACACACGTGATCTTTAACCTCCAGCTAATTTTTATCCGGTCTAATTCTTTATTCTGTATAATTATTGAATATGGCTTTTTTGTTGCATCTCACACCAACGCACCACAGCAAACTCTGAATCGGTGTAAAGGTATACAGTGAATAAGGCCACTCCATGACCCTTCACGTATGGCTGAAGGGCAGCACTTGTGTTCACTCAGGGTCACGAGGACATCTGGCGGGAGCAAAGGATGTCGGGGATAGTGAGGGTGGAGCGCCGCGGGAGGGGTGTGGGACAGGGGGCAGAGAAGGAGTGTCAGGGGTGGGTACGTACACACCCAGCCCTGAGACACCAGGCAAGGTCACTTGATTCCAAACAATCGGTTTTTTGATCATTACAGAATGTCTCTCTGGTGCTTCCCGCTCCCTCCCCTCTCCCTTCCCCTTTTCCCAACCATGATTCCCCTCTCCCTGCCCCCTTCCCACTCTCAGTCTACAATGGAGACCCAGATCAGAATCAGGTTTATCATCACTCACACACGTCAGGAAATTTGTTTTTTTTGTGACAGCAGTACAGTGCGATACGTAAGATTACCACAGTACTGTGCAAAAGTCTTAGGCACCCAAGCTCTATGTATGTGCCCAGACTCTCACACAGTACTGCACTTTGAAGTTTGAACTTTGATCTTCAACCTGTCCAGGGCACCTGTTGCATTTGTTCCACACTTGGTTGGGGCAGTGTCCTGCTGGGGACTGGCCCATTAACCTCTGCTCCTCCACACAGACCTCTTTCACCACCAGCTCTAACGCAAATGACAGCATAATGAGAGGTCCTTTGGACCTTTCTGCACATTGAAGCTGTCACATAACCCGTAGACCCCTGTTACGGTAAAATGCATGAGACAAAACAGAGATCTCTTAAATTATTAAACAGTGTCTGTTTGCAAAGGATCAGGAGGAAAACGCATTATAGTTACGGAGGGAATACAGCATTGAAACAGGCCCTCAGCCCATCTGGTCCATGTCAACCAAGACAGCACGAAGATCTTTCCAGCACAGAGCAAGGCCCTTTAACCTGTTTGCTTCACACAAACCATCTATCACCCCTTTATGCAGGTTCTGGCCCGTACAATTCTGCCAGCTGTGCAGCTGCGTGACGGCGTGGTCGCTGAAACGCTTCCGCGCACCTAGCTGGAATTGGACACAGCAAGGAAACGTTAATTAAAGGTGAAGGATTTTTTTTGTTGTACTGTATCTCATTACACACTTGAATTAATCAATAAAATCATGTGATTTTTCAATTTTTATTTTAAATATTCACCGTAGGCATGCATAAAGAGCTGGATCAACACAAGAGGTTGTGCAGATGCTGGAAATCCACAGCAGCACACACAAAACGCTGAAGGAACTCAGCAGGTCAGCCAGCACCTACAGTTGACGTTCTGGGCCAAGGCCTCTTCTGTTGGACTAGAAGGGTCTTGGCCCGAAACGATGACCATCACACACTCACCCACACACACACACTCACCCACGCACACACACTCACACGCAGACACACACACACACACTCACCCACACACACACACTCACCCACGCACACACACTCACACGCAGACACACACTCACCCACACACACACACTCACACGCAGACACACACACACACACACTCACCCACACACTCACACGCACACACACACACACACTCACACGCAGACACACACACACACACACAAACTCACCCACACACACACACTCACACACACACACACACACACACACACACACTCACACACACACACACACACACAAACTCACCCACACACACACACTCACACGCAGACACACACACACACACACACACACACACAGACACAGACACACACACACACACACACACACAGACACAGACACACACACACTCACACACACACACACACACAAACTCACCCACACACACACACTCACACTCCTCTCTCTCTGACTGTTGAATGATTGTTGGTGCCAGGTGGGGTGGTCTGAGTTAAGTTCAGAGTGGTTACACAGAGAGAGGTGGGTGTGTGGAACGTCCTGCCAGGGGTGGTGTAGAGACAGATACATTAGGGACATTTAAGGTGATCGGGGGTAAGTGGGGGGTGTGTGGAACGTCCTGCCAGGGGTGGTGTGGAGACATATACATTAGGGACATTTAAGGGGATCGGGGGTAAGTGGTGGGTGTGTGGAATGTCCTGCCAGGGGTGGTGTAGAGACAGATACATTAGGGACATTTAAGGTGATCGGGGGTAAGTGGGGGGTATGTGGAACGTCCTGCCAGGGGTGGTGTAGAGACAGATACATTAGGGGCATTGAAGGTGATCGGGGGTAAGTGGTGGGTGTGTGGAACGTCCTGCCAGGGGTGGTGTAGAGACAGATACATTAGGGACAATTAAGGTGAGGGGGGTAACTGGTGGGTGTGTGGAATGTCCTGCCAGGGGTGGTGTAGAGACAGATACATTAGGGACATTTAAGGTGAGGGGGGTAACTGGTGGGTGTGTGGAACATCCTGCCAGGGGTGGTGTAGAGACAGATACATGAGGGACATTGAAGGTGATCGGGGTAAGTGGGGGGTGTGAGGAACGTCCTGCCAGGGGTGGTGTAGAGACAGATACATTAGGGACATTTAAGGTGATCGGGGGTAAGTGGTGGGTGTGTGGAACGTCCTGCCAGGGGTGGTGTGGAGACAGATACATTAGGGACATTTATGGTGATCGGGGTATGTGGGGGTGTGTGGAACGTCCTGCCAGGGGTGGTGTGGAGACAGATACATTAGGGACATTTAAGGTGATCGGGGTAAGTGGTGGGTGTGTGGAACGTCCTGCCAGGGGTGGTGTGGAGACAGATACATTAGGGACATTTAAGGTGATCGGGGGTAAGTGGGGGTGTGTGGATCGTCCTGCCAGGGGTGGTGTAGAGACAGATACATTAGGGACATTTAAGGTGATCGGGGTAAGTGGTGGGTGTGTGGAACGTCCTGCCAGGGGTGGTGTGGAGACAGATACATTAGGGACATTTAAGGTGATCGGGGGTAAGTGGGGGTGTGTGGATCGTCCTGCCAGGGGTGGTGTAGAGACAGATACATTAGGGACATTTAATGTGATCGGGGGTAAGTGTGGGGTGTGTGGAACGTCCTGCCAGGGGTGGTGTGGAGACAGATACATTAGGGACATTTAAGGTGATCGGGGGTAAGTGGGGGGTGTGTGGAACGTCCTGCCAGGGGTGGTGTGGAGACAGATACATTAGGGACATTTAAGGTGATCGGGGTAAGTGGGGGGTGTGTGGAACGTCCTGCCGGGGGTGGTGTAGAGACAGGTACATTAGGGACATTTAAGGAGATCGGGGGTAAGTGTGGGGTGTGTGGAACGTCCTGCCAGGGGTGGTGTAGAGACAGATACATTAGGGACATTTAAGGAGATCAGGGTAAGTGGTGGGTGTGTGGAACGTCCTGCCAGGGGAGGTGTAGAGACAGATACATTAGGGACATATAAGCTGATTGGGGGATAAGTGGTGGGTGTGTGGAACGTCCTGCCATGGGTGGTGTAGAGACAGATACATTAGGGACATTTAATGTGATCGGGGGTAAGTGATGGGTGTGTGGAACGTCCTGCCATGGATGGTGTAGAGACAGATACATTAGGGACATTTCAGGTGATCGGGGGTAAGTGGTGGGTGTGTGGAATGTCCTGCCAGGGGTGGTGTGGAGACAGATACATTAGGGACATTTAAGGTGATCGGGGGTAAGTGGGGGGTGTGTGGAACGTCCTGCCAGGGGTGGTGTAGAGACAGATACATTAGGGACATATTAGGTGATCGGGGGTAAGTGGGGGGTGTGTGGAATGTCCTGCCAGGGGTGGTGTAGAGACAGATACATTAGGGACATTTAAGGTGATGGGGGGTAAGTGGTGGGTGTGTGGAACGTCCTGCCAGGGTGGTGTGGAGACAGATACATTCGGGACATTTAAGGTGATCGGGGTAAGTGGGGGTGTGTGGAACGTCCTGCCAGGGGTGGTGTAGAGACAGATACATTAGGGACATTTAAGGTGATCGGGTGTAAGTGGGGGGTGTGTGGAACGTCCTGCCAGGGGTGGTGTGGAGGCAGATACATTAGGGACATTGAAGAGACTCTCAGACAGGAACAGGATGACAGAGAAATGGAGGGTTACGTAGGAACGAAGGGTTAAGTTGATCTTCGAGTAGGTTAAAATGACAGCAGAAGTTTGTGGGCTGAAGAATCAGTCATTTTCTTTGTTCTCTGTTCTGGATTTTTCTTCAGCCCATTCGGACGGGGGAGAAGCGAAAATGTCTGTACTGAGGTTGGGTTTACACACAGACAGAGCTTATTGATCCCGGGGGAAATTGGGTTATGTTACAGTCGCACCAACCAAGAATGGTGTAGAAATATAGCAATATAAAACCATAAATAATTCAATAATAATGGGTAAATTTTGCCAAATGGAATTAACAGCCTATTGGCTCAGGGTGTCTGACACTCCGAGGGAGGAGTTGTAAAGTTTGATGGCCACAGGCAGGAATGACTTCCTATGACGCTCAGTGTTACATCTCGGTGGAATGAGTCTCTGGGTGAATGTACTCCTGTGCCTAACCAGTACACTATGGAGTGGATGGGAGACATTGTCCAAGATGGCATGCAACTTGGACAGCATCCTCTTTTCAGATACCACCATCAGAGAGTCCAGTTCCACCCCCGCAACATCACTGGCCTTACGAATGAGTTTGTTGATTCTGTTGGTGTCTGCTACCCTCAGCCTGCTGCCCCAGCACACAACAGCAAACATGATAGCACTGGCCACCACAGACTTGTAGAACATCCTCAGCATCATCCGGCAGATGTTAAAGGACCTCAGTCTCCTCAGGAAATAGAGACGGCTCTGCCCCTTCTTGTAGACAGCCTCGACACATTCTAAGACAACCAGAGACATTTTGTAATGATCAATAAACCAATTGTTTGGAATCAAATGACCTTGTCTGGTGTCTCAGGGCTGGGTGTGTCTGTACCCGTCCCTGACACTCCTTCTCTGCCCCCTGTCCCACACCCCTCCCACGGCGCTCCACCCTCACCATTCCCAACATCTTCTGCTCCTGCCAGATTTGCAAACTCGCTCTCCGCTCCACGTTGACAAATACAATACTGGGAAAAAAGCCTCAGGCTCCCTCGCGATATATACTGAATGTGCCTAAGATTTTTGCACAGTCCTGTAGCCCGAGATGCCGGAGGTCAGAGTTCAATTTCAGAGCAATCTGTACTTCCTCCCCGTGACCGTGTGGCTTTTCCCCGAGTGCTCCACTTCCCTCCCAAAGCTGTACCAATAAATCGTCCCGCGATCAGTCTGTGTTAGAATTGGGCAGTGTGGATCCAATAAATAAAAAATAATGATTGTGAGCTCCACGCCAATGTTGATCGCCTTGTGTTTCCAGCCAAGACGCAAGTCAGCTTGGCGGAGGTCACGTGACAGGAATGCCAAAGTGACTCGGCCCGCACCCCGCCGGCCTCTGATCACCGTCAAAGCTGGCTGCAGACACCTCAGAACCGGGGCCCAGGACGTGTGTCATCTGGGTGAGTGAGCATAGAGCTGCTGATATTATTCCAACTGTCAGCTGAATCAGACAGGCATGAAACAAAACTAATGCGATGCGGGGTGCTGGGACTGCACTGGCAACAAACGACCCTGTTTGGATCTACGACCATTGGCACCACAACTTCAATTACCACACATCGGGCCGGGTCCAGGAGATGGATGGAAATCACTCCTGATACGGCAGTCCACGTTCAGTTGGCAAAACACAATCAAATGCTAGTTTAAAAACATTAAACTTGCTACGTGCTAAGACGGTAGCGCGATATCGATACGCAGCAGCCTCTCTGGACTCTGGAGTGGGGATTACCAAACGTTATGTGGTTTTTCTCGTGTGGTCTGTTTTTGTGCTTTTTCGTGATATCATTCCAGAGAACGTTGTCTCATTTTTTAACTGCATTGTATTTGTGGTCTATAAATGACAATAAACTGAATCAGAATTTCACCACTCCTGATTTCCTTAGGCCAATTCCTGAATAGATAAATAGACCTCTCTGGCAGCAAAGAGGAGCAACATGGGGAATCGACATGGGGAATCGACATGGGGAATCGACATGGGTAATCGACATGGGGAATCGACATGGGGAGATCGACGTGGGGAATCGACGTGGGGAATCGACATGGGGAATCGACATGGGGAATCGACATGGGGAATCGACATGGGTAATCGACATGGGGAGATCGACGTGGGGAATCGACGTGGGGAATCGACGTGGGGAATCGACATGGGGAATCGACGTGGGGAGATCGACATGGGGAATCGACGTGGGGAATCAACGTGGGGAATCGACGTGGGAAATCGACATGGGGAATCGACATGGGTAATCGACATGGGGAATCGACATGGGGAGATCGACGTGGGGAATCGACGTGGGGAATCGACGTGGGGAATCGACGTGGGGAATCGACGTGGGGAATCGACGTGGGGAATCGACATGGGGAATCGACATGGGGAATCGACATGGGGAATCGACATGGGGAGATCGACATGGAGAATCGACATGGGGAGATCGACATGCGGAATCGACATGGGGAATCGACATGGGGAATCGACATGGGGAGATCGACATGGGGAATCGACGTGGGGAATCGACATGGAGAATCGACGTGGGGAATCGACGTGGAGAATCGACGTGGGGAATCGACGTGGGGAATCGACGTGGGGAATCGACATGGGGAATCGACATGGGGAATCGACGTGGGGAGATCGACGTGGGGAATCGACATGGGGAATCGACATGGAGAATCGACATGGGGAGATCGACATGGGGAGATCGACATGGGGAATCGACATGGGGAGATCGACATGGGGAGATCGACATGGGGAATCGACGTGGGGAGATCGACATGGGTAATCGACATGGGTAATCGACATGGGTAATCGACATGGGGAATCGACATGGGGAATCGACATGGGGAATCGACATGGGGAATCGACATGGGGAATCGACATGGGGAGATCGACATGGGGAGATCGACATGGGGAATCGACGTGGGGAATCGACGTGGGGAATCGACGTGGGGAATTGACGTGGGGAATCGACATGAGGAATCGACATGGGGAAGACATGGGGAATCGACATGGGGAGATCGACATGGGGAATCGACATGGGGAGATCGACATGGGGACTCGACGTGGGTAATCGACGTGGGGAATCGACGTGGGGAATCGACGTGGGGAGATCGACATGGGGAGATCGACGTGGGGAGATCGACGTGGGGAATCGACATGGGGAATCGACATGGGGAATCGACATGGGGAATCGACGTGGGGAGATCGACATGGGGAATCGACGTGGGGAGATCGACATGGGTAATCGACATGGGGAATCGACGTGGGGAATCGACATGGGGAATCGACATGGGTAATCGACATGGGTAATCGACATGGGGAATCGACATGGGGAATCGACATGGGGAATCGACATGGGGAATCGACATGGGGAATCGACATGGGGAATCGACATGGGGAGATGGACATGGGGAATCGACATGGGGAATCGACATGGGGAATCGACATGGGGAATCGACATGGGGAATCGACATGGGGAATCGACATGGGGAATCGACATGGGGAGATGGACATGGGGAATCGACATGGGGAATCGACATGGGGAATCGACATGGGGAATCGACATTGGGAATCGACATGGGGAGATCGACGTGGAGAATCGACATGGGGAATCGACGGGGAATCGACATGGGGAGATGGACATGGGGAATCGACATGGGGAATCGACATGGGGAGATCGACATGGGGAATCGACATGGGGAATCGACATGGGGAATCGACATGGGGAATCGACATGGGGAATCGACATTGGGAATCGACATGGGGAGATCGACGTGGAGAATCGACATGGGGAATCGACGGGGAATCGACATGGGGAGATGGACATGGGGAATCGACATGGGGAATCGACATGGGGAGATGGACATGGGGAATCGACATGGGGAATCGACATGGGGAATCGACATGGGGAATCGACAGGGAATCGACATGGGGAATCGACATGGGGAATCGACATGGGGAATCGACATGGGGAGATGGACATGGGGAATCGACATGGGGAATCGACATGGGGAATCGACATGGGGAATCGACATTGGGAATCGACGTGGGGAGATCGACGTGGGGAGATCGACGTGGGGAGATCGACGTGGGGAATCGACATGGGGAATCGACATGGGGAATCGACATGGGGAATCGACATGGGGAATCGACATGGGGAATCGACATGGGGAGATGGACATGGGGAATCGACATGGGGAATCGACATGGGGAATCGACATGGGGAATCGACATTGGGAATCGACATGGGGAGATCGACGTGGAGAATCGACATGGGGAATCGACGTGGGGAATCGACATTGGGAATCGACATGGGGAATCGACATGGGGAGATCGACGTGGAGAATCGACGTGGGGAATCGACATGGGGAGATCGACATGGGGAGATCGACATGGGGAATCGACATGGGGAGATCGACGTGGGGAATCGACATGGGGAGATCGACATGGGGAATCGACATGGGGAATCGACATTGGGAATCGACGTGGGGAATCGACATGGGGAATCGACATTGGGAATCGACATGGGGAATCGACATGGGGAGATCGACGTGGAGAATCGACATGGGGAATCGACATGTGGAGATCGACATGGGGAGATCGACATGGGGAATCGACATGGGGAGATCGACATGGGGAATCGACGTGGGGAATCGACATTGGGAATCGACATGGGGAATCGACATGGGGAGATCGACGTGGAGAATCGACATGGGGAATCGACATGGGGAATCGACATGGGGAGATCGACATGGGGAATCGACATGGGGAATCGACATGGGGAGATCGACGTGGAGAATCGACATGGGGAATCGACATGGGGAGATCGACATGGGGAATCGACATGGGGAGATCGACATGGGGAATCGACGTGGGGAATCGACATTGGGAATCGACATGGGGAATCGACATGGGGAGATCGACGTGGAGAATCGACATGGGGAATCGACATGTGGAGATCGACATGGGGAGATCGACATGGGGAATCGACATGGGGAGATCGACATGGGGAATCGACGTGGGGAATCGACATTGGGAATCGACATGGGGAATCGACATGGGGAGATCGACGTGGAGAATCGACATGGGGAATCGACATGGGGAATCGACATGGGGAGATCGACATGGGGAATCGACGTGGGGAATCGACATTGGGAATCGACATGGGGAATCGACATGGGGAGATCGACGTGGAGAATCGACATGGGGAATCGACATGGGGAGATCGACATGGGGAATCGACATGGGGAGATCGACATGGGGAATCGACGTGGGGAATCGACATTGGGAATCGACATGGGGAATCGACATGGGGAGATCGACGTGGAGAATCGACATGGGGAATCGACATGGGGAGATCGACATGGGGAATCGACGTGGGGAATCGACATTGGGAATCGACATGGGGAATCGACATGGGGAGATCGACGTGGAGAATCGACATGGGGGATCGACATGGGGAAGACATGGGGAATCGACATGGGGAATCGACATGGGGAATCGACATGGGG
>NC_082736.1:1961198-1986289 GCF_030144855.1 Hypanus sabinus
CCACACTCAGCCGACGGCCGTTTCAGCCGAGGAGCGGAAAGCCTACCTAGGTGAAGATTTGAACGATTCTTTCTTTTTGCCAGACGACACCCAGCACCCACCCGCTCCCAACGCTCAGCTGGAGTACTTATTTACTCAAAAAGAGTTCACTCGGCCAAGAGAGTCGTTGAACAAAATTGAAGTCAATTGTGTGACATAATTTAATTAAGACTTGCGATACAATATTTTAGTGTGACTGGGGAAGAGTGGCCTGGAGCGACGAGCGCTGGCCCTCCGCTTAATCAGAAGTGCCAGGGATGTAATCACTTGCGGCAGCGGAAAGGAAATTCAGCATTTGTGACAGCACATCTTGGAACCCTTTTCTCCACAAGAAAAAAAATCCTGCAACATATTTGTTAAACCTTAACAGAGATTTGATGATCTCGATGTGCGGAGAATACAAATTGAACCAGATTAATCAATCTGCGGTGTAACGATGCAGTCACTGCCACACTGGGCCATAAATAGAGAGCACCAATTATACAACTGACGATGCAATGCCTGCACATACATCTTCTTAATAATAAATATGTTTATTTTATCATCACAGAGGCAGAGAACTCACCTCAGTTACAAGGTGGGTGTTGCTGTGAATTATCTAGGCCACAGATAAACACACCCAAAAACCTCGAGTGGGCTTGGACTGGAGTTTCCTCAGATTGTTTTTAGGGTAGGGATGGAGGTTAGACAGCACTGTGCGAAAGTCTTAGGCAGGTATATATAGCTCGGGTGCCTAGGACTTCTCCATAGGACTGTAGTGATTTTATGTATCGCGTTGTACTGCTGCCACAAAAAAACAAATTCCCTGACATGTGTGAGTGATGATAAACCTGATTCTGATCCGGGTCTCTATTGTGGACTGAGAGTGGGAAGGGGGCAGGGAGAGGGGAATCATGGTTGGGAAAAGGGGAAGGGAGAGGGGAGGGAGCGGGAAGCACCAGAGAGACATTCTGTAATGATCAATAAACCAATCGTTTGGAATGAAATGACCTTGCCTGGTGTCTCAGGGCTGGGTGTGTCTGTACCCGTCCCTGTCACTCCTTCTCTGCCCCCTGTCCCACACCCCTCCCGTGGCGCTCCACCCTCACCATCCCCGACATCCTTTGCTCCCAACAGATTTACAAACTTGCTCTCCGCTCCACGTTGACAAATACAGGACTGTGTAAAGGTCTCAGGCACCCTGGTGATATACATGTGCCCAAGGAGTTTGCACAGTACTACATATATTTACAGATACAGGGTGGGAAGGGGCTTCCAGCCCAGTGAACCACGTAACCAGCAACCTATTTAACCCCAGCCTAACAGGACCACCAACAATGATACAGGGTGGGAAGGGGCTTCCAGCCCAGTGAACCACGTAACCAGCAACCTATTTAACCCCAGCCTAAAAGGACCACCAACAATGATACAGGGTGGGAAGGGGCTTCCAGCCCAGTGAACCACGTAACCAGCAACCTATTTAACCCCAGCCTAACAGGACCACCAACAATGATACAGGGTGGGAAGGGGCTTCCAGCCCAGTGAACCACATAACCAGCAACCTATTTAACCCCAGCCTAACAGGACCACCAACAATGATACAGGGTGGGAAAGGGCTTCCAGCCCAGTGAACTACGTAACCAGCAACCTATTTAACCCCAGCCTAACAGGACCACCAACAATGATACAGGGTGGGAAAGGGCTTCCAGCCCAGTGAACCACGTAACCAGCAAACTATTTAACCCCAGCCTAACAGGACCACCAACAACGATACAGGGTGGGAAGGGGCTTCCACCCCAGTGAACCATGTAACCAGCAACCTATTTAACCCCAGCCTAACAGGACCCCAACAATGATACAGGGTGGGAAGGGGCTTCCAGCCTAGTGAACCACGTAACCAGCAAACTATTTAACCCCAGCCTAACAGGACCACCAACAATGACCAATGAGGTATTAAGCAGTCCAGCTTTGGACTGTGGGAAGAAACCGGAGCTTGTGGAGGAAAGCAGAGCTCACAGGAGGGACTCACAGACTTCCTTACACAAGATGCTGGACTTGAACTCCAACACCATCAGCTGTGCTACCTGTAATTAAATGTTCTGGTGTCAGACTAGGGCTGATTAGTATAGAGGGCAGATTAAAGGAGAATGTTGCATCATATCTGACAATCTACTCCCACAATCAATTCACTAAACGCCTGGCAGCCCAAATCAGACCATCACCAGCACACAACACCCATCTCAAAATAGAATCATAGAAACATAGAAAATAGGTGCAGGAGTAGGCCATTCAGCCCTTCGAGCCTGCACCACTATTCAGTATTATCATGGCTGATCATCCAACTCAGAACCCTGTACCTGCTTTCTCTCCATACCCCCGATCCCTTTAGCCACAAGGGCCAAATCTAACTTCCTCTTAAATATGGCCAATGAACCGGCCTCAACTGTTTCCTGTGGCAGAGAATTCCACAGATTCACCACTCTCTGTGTGAAGAAGTTTTTCCTCAACTCGGTCCTAAAATCCTGAAATCACAAAGACTGACAAACAACCGGTCAGCAAATGGAGACAAACTGGGCAGCTACTAGATAACTAGATAAATAGATAACTAGATAACTGATATTGAGAACAGGAGCTGTAGAGTCTGTCAGGTGTGAAATCGGTTCAGAGTTGAGGTTATCCTCACTGGTTCAGGAGCCTGATGGTTGAGGGGTAATAACTGTTCCTGAACCTGGTGGTGTGGGACCTGAGGCTCCTGTACCTCCTTCCCGATGGAATCAGTTCAGAGTTGAGGTTATCCTCACTGGTTCAGGAGCCTGATGGTTGAGGGGTAATAACTGTTCCTGAACCTGGTGGTGTGGGACCTGAGGCTCCAGTACCTCCTTCCTGATGGAATCAGTTCAGAGTTGAGGTTCTCCTCACAGGTTCAGGAGCCTGATGGTTGAGGGGTAATAACTGTACCTGAACCTGGTGGTGTGGGTCCTGAGGCTCCTGTACCTCCTTCCCGATGGAATCAGTTCAGAGTTGAGGTTATCCCCTCTGGTTCAGGAGCCTGATGGTTGAGGGGTAATAACTGTTTCTGAACCTGCTGGTGTGGGACCTGAGGCTCCTGTACCTTCTTCCCGATGGAATCAGTTCAGAGTTGAGGTTATCCCCTCTGGTTCAGGAGCCTGATGGTTGAGGGGTAATAACTGTTCCTGAACCTGCTGGTGTGGGACCTGAGGCTCCTGTACCTCCTTCCTGAAGATGACAGCGAGCAGAGAGAATCGATCTCATTAAGGTCCCACCTGTTTGTGGACCCATCCTTAATCCTCCTCCAGCCTCAGTGACTGGGGCACTCGAGGGAAATGCACAGGGTCACAGGAAGAATGTGGAAATTCCACAGACTGAGTCACACACACGCAGACGCAGACAGACTGAGGCCCTGAGGTCAGGATCGAACCCCTGACCCTGGGACCAGGAGGCAACAGCTCAACCCGCTGAATCACCATGCTACCCTCTGGCTTTCTGTGACAGATTCAAGGACCAACAACACCACTCTGCCTCCCACCATTGAAATCCTTATTCCTTCAGATGAGATACATATCTTCCCACTCACTTTAGAAATGACAAGGTGGTGGGCAGTTCGAAACTCAAACTAGGCATTTCAAGCTAACCGATCCATCTCGGAACTCTTCCGTCCTCCGTCTCTGGCACGCTCTGCTATTTCCTTGTAATGAGCCCTGACAACTCTCCTAACCAGTTCCCAATCGTCAGGTTAAGTCCTTTCCTGTCTGTTTGAAGCCTTGAAAGGCCCCGAGCAGCAGTAATCAATACTCTTTGGATTACAGATCAGGGCTGGGTATCTGCACATATTCAGACCAATTCAGGGTGAGAACAACCGCGGATTGTACAACCGCTGCCCTCTGGTGAGATTCTTGTTAGGATCAGATGGTTTCGATACAGAATGCTTCTTCCCACCTTCCTGCAGATTAATCTCCCCCTACCCACCCCGAGACCTATTCCATTGCCCTCTGAAAACTCTCATTGGGTGTCTCAGGCAAAGCCAGATGCCATCCTTTCACTCTCTCTCTCTCACACACACACAGACACACACACACACACACACACACACACACACACACACACACACACACACTCACTCGCACATACAGACACACACACACACTCACTCACACACAGAGCCAGCCGCATCCAGAATCTAGGCCGGGGGTCGGCAACCCACGGCTCCGGAGCCACATGTGGCTCTTTTAGGTCTGTGCTGCGGCTCCCTGTTGCTTTGGGAAATAATTGGTTGTGGCGACCCTTTTCCTGGCACATCCGAACCGACTCACAATAAGATAGCCTACGGGGGTTTGCGAGCACAGAGCTTTGGAGCCTCTGCGCCATGGGGGGGGGGGCAGGTTGAGGGAGGCTTAAAAGTGAGGCTGAAGATTTCGAATAAAGTTTTTTTCCTTCGACTGCAGTTACCGACTCCGTGTCGTAATTTTAGCGCTGCGTGTAGCACACCGCTACATGGTCAGTATTTAATTAATATGTTTTTTATGTTAGTTTGTTAGTTTTTGAAATGTAAATCTAAATTTGAAGATTATGGTGATCTTGTACAATCTAAATAAGACGTTGTGGCGGGCGACCCATTTCCTGACACATCCGAACCGGCTCACAATTAGCCAGCGTTCAGGCTAAGGGAGATAGCCTACGGGGGTTTGTGAGTACGTGTCTTTTGCAGCATCCGCGCCCACGGGGGGCGGGTTGAGGGAGGCTTAAAAGCAAGGCTGTTTAGTTCGAATAAAGCTATCTTTGACTGCAGTTTACTGACTGCGTGTAGCAACCGCTACAACGTGTTTTTATCGCTGGCTGTCCAGAGGGGAGGTGCTGAAACGCTTTGTCGCGCGTCTGGAAGAAGTGAAAACTTTCCTGGGCAGCAAAGGGCTCAACTTTCCTGAGCTGGAACAGCCAGAGTGGCTGGAAAAGCTACACTTCATGGTAGATATGACAGCGCACCTGAACACGCTGAACACAGCTCTTCAACGGGGTAAGGACGTACAGCCCTGCACATGTTGGGGGATGTTTTGCATTCGAGCGCAAGTTGACGTTGCTTGCCAGAGATTTACAGAAAGGCACATTGTCTCACTTCCCCAATTTGAGAGAGTTCAAACAATGTCACGACATGATAAATTCGGAGTATTTACATTCTGCAATCATCGCAATGCAAACATCATTTGGGAAACGCTTCTGTGAGTTCAGAGAGGGAAAAAACACATTATCCTTCCCGGTCACTCCCCTAAGCATCGATCCATCCCTACTGAATACGACTGCATTGTCAGGTGTGAGTCAACCTGAAGAAGTATGATAAATATTTTAATTGCGTATTATTTTACGTATATTCATATGTTTTCATTGTTCAGTGAAATAGTCCTTTTATTTTTCAGGTTGACAGCTGGCTGACGTTATTTTTGGTTTGCTGCTGGCGGCAAATTTAAGTTTGGTGTTTTTCATAAATACAAGAAGGACTCAAATAGACGTTGAGTATTTTACTTAAAAGTAACCTTCAACCCAACGTCTTTTTTTCGGAGTTCAAAATGTTTTTGTTGCATGCAGAAATGTAATTTCGTTTTCTCTGCAGGAGTTCATCAATTTCATAAATGCAACACATTATAGTTTATTTATACATAGCATAAAGGCAAAACAAAACGTTGTATGCAGTGTTATTTCATTTTAAATGTCAAACGGGTTTTGCGGCTCCCAGTGTTTTCTTTTCTGTGGGAAACGGGTCCAAGTGGCTCTTTCAGTGGTAAAGGTTGCTGACCCCTGATCTAGGCCATTTCCTCTGGAGCAGGAACGGAATCCGATTTCTCATCACAGACTGACATCATGAGGAGTGTTTTTTCCCTGACAGCAGTATAGTGCAAGAGATGAAAAATAAGTTACAGGAATAAATGGTGTAAGGGAGGAAAAGTGAACGCAGACTATTCAGAAATCGGAAGGCGGAGGGGAAGGAGCTGCTGAGTGTGTGTTCCTCGTCCCTGGTGGTGATAACCAGGCCCTAATGACGGATGCTGTCTTCCCGAGGCTTCGCCTTTTGAAGACGTCCTCGATGACGAGGAGAGCGGTGCCCGAGGTGGAACCAGTCGAGTTTACAAGCCCCTGCAGGTCGGAGCCTCCCCGCCAGACGGTGACGTGACCAGTCACAGTCTGCTCTCCACCGTGCACGTGCAGGGATTCGCTCAAGTGTTTGGTGATGTAGCAAACTCTGAATGAAGTATTGCCTTCGCACGACCTCTCTGGCAGCTACCGGGTGCTGAAAGGCTTGGAGGAAACTTACGCGGTTACGGGAAAACTCCTTACAGAGGGCGGCCGTCACCGTGACAGTGTAGCTCTGGCCACTACGCGAGTGGCTATTTCAAGCCCCTATCTCTCACTCAGCCTGGCCTCTGAGTGAGGGAGCCCCCAGTTGCATGGCCTCACCCCGAGCAGCTCTCCATCGTGCACGCCAGGGCGCGGATTTCTCTCACACCCGAGCGCCTTCCCACTGCTTCACAGCGAGCAGATTTGTTGAAGTTCTCTCGCTAAAAACATAGAAATGATTAATGTTCCCTTGTTGGTGGCAGTTTCCAGGCTGAGGCCAATATAAAATTCATGAAATTCGTTGAATTAATCTGCGAGATCAGTACAAAATGCCCGGACTGCTCCGTATGATGCTCCGTTTATTAGACTGAAATTACTGAGCAGAACTGATTGGGCATAAAACAATGTAGGACTGATGAAGCAGAAATGTAAAACTCGTTCAGACAGATTTCTGGGGAATGACGGGGACTGCCGGGACCAGAATTCTTTTTAAAATAATTTTCTTCGAGAAAAATGACCCATAACTGGAAAATGTCATTTTAGTTTCTCACTTCTGGAGATTTTTTTTTGTTATCTTTAGACGTTCAGGAATGTCAGTGTGTTCTGTTGTGAAGCAAAATATTTATGCAGAGATAATGGCTTGGCTCTGTACTGTGGCAGGAGTCGAGTGCTGAAGTTCAGACAATGCTAATGGGTGCGATTGGTCTGGACTTTGCATCAGCAGCAGTGATGAAGCAAAGAGTGTCACTGTTATCGCGGAGAGGAACAGATTATGTCTTCTAGCCTGTGGACAGTAGTAATAACTGCCTTGAAAGATGAGGCTCCCTCACAATCTCCGCTTTAGCAGCATCTCGCTGGGAAATCAGCATTATCTCAGAAGGATGGAGGGGCTCAGGTGCCATACATCAAACCCCAAAGCACTCTGCAGCTTACTGAAATACCCGTCTCCAGCAGCTCCAAACTGGCAGCACCAACATCGATTTCTCTAACGTCCAGCAATTTCTTCCCTTTGCCCTTTCCATTTCCAATTCCAGTTTCCCGCCTAGCCCTTCTCCTCCCCTCCGCTGCTTGTCACCTCCCTCTGCTTCCCCTCCCCTCTCCTGCTGGTCACCTCCCTCTGCCTCCCCTCTCCTCTCCTGCTCGTCACCTCCCTCTGCCTCCCCTCCCCTCCGCTGCTCGTCACCTCCCTCTGCCTCCCCTCCCCTCTCCTGCTGGTCACCTCCCTCTGCCTCCCCTCTCCTCTCCTGCTCGTCACCTCCCTCTGCCTCCCCTCCCCTCTCCTGCTCGTCACCTCCCTCTGCCTCCCCTCCCCTCTCCTGCTCGTCACCTCCCTCTGCCTCCCCTCCCCTCTCCTGCTGGTCACCTCCCTCTGCCTCCCCTCCCCTCTCCTGCTCATCACCTCCCTCTGCCTCCCCTCCCCTCTCCTGCTCATCACCTCCCTCTGCCTCCCCTCCCCTCTCCTGCTCATCACCTCCCTCTGCCTCCCCTCCCCTCTCCTGCACGTCACCTCCCTCTGCCTCCCCTCCCCTCTCCTGCTCGTCATCTCCCTCTGTCTCCCCTCCCCTCTCCTGCTGGTCCTCTGCCTCCCCTCCCCTCTCCTGCTGGTCACCTCCCTCTGCCTCCCCTCCCCTCTCCTGCACGTCACCTCCCTCTGCCTCCCCTCCCCTCCGCTGCACGTCACCTCCCTCTGCCTCACATCCCCTCTCCTGCTGGTCACCTCCCTCTGCCTCCCCTCCACTCTCCTGCACGTCACCTCCCTCTGCCTCCCCTCCCCTCCGCTGCACGTCACCTCCCTCTGCCTCCCCTCCCCTCTCCTGCACGTCACCTCCCTCTGCCTCCCCTCCCCTCTCCTGCTTGTCACCTCCCTCTGCCTCCCCTCCCCTCTCCTGCTGGTCACCTCCCTCTGCCTCACATCCCCTCTCCTGCTCGTCACCTCCCTCTGCCTCCCCTCCCCTCTCCTGCTCATCACCTCCCTCTGCCTCCCCTCCCCTCTCCTGCTGGTCACCTCCCTCTGCCTCCCCTCCCCTCTCCTGCACGTCACCTCCCTCTGCCTCCCCTCCCCTCTCCTGCTGGTCACCTCCCTCTGCCTCCCCTCCCCTCTCCTGCTGGTCACCTCCCTCTGCCTCCCCTCCCCTCTCCTGCTCGTCACCTCCCTCTGCCTCCCCTCCCCTCTCCTGCTCATCACCTCCCTCTGCCTCCCCTCCCCTCTCCTGCTGGTCACCTCCCTCTGCCTCCCCTCCCCTCTCCTGCACGTCACCTCCCTCTGCCTCCCCTCCGCTCTCCTGCTCGTCACCTCCCTCTGCCTCCCCTCCCCTCTCCTGCTCCTCACCTCCCTCTGCCTCTCCTCCCCTCTCCTGCTGGTCACCTCCCTCTGCCTCCCCTCCCCTCTCCTGCTCATCACCTCCCTCTGCCTCCCCTCCCCTCTCCTGCTTGTCACCTCCCTCTGCCTCCCCTCCCCTCTCCTGCTCGTCACCTCCCTCTGCCTCCACTCCCCTCTCCTGCTGGTCACCTCCCTCTGCCTCCCCTCTCCTCTCCTGCTCATCACCTCCCTCTGCCTCCCCTCCCCTATCCTGCTGGTCACCTCCCTCTGCCTCCCCTCCCCTCTCCTGCACGTCACCTCCCTCTGCCTCCCCTCCCCTCCGCTGCACGTCACCTCCCTCTGCCTCCCCTCCCCTCTCCTGCTGGTCACCTCCCTCTGCCTCCCCTCCCCTCTCCTGCTGGTCACCTCCCTCTGCCTCCCCTCCCCTCTCCTTCACGTCACCTCCCTCCCCTCCCCTCTCCTGCACGTCACCTCCCTCCCCTCCCCTCCGCTGCACGTCACCTCCCTCTGCCTCCCCTCCCCTCTCCTGCTGGTCACCTCCCTCTGCCTCCCCTCCCCTCTCCTGCACGTCACCTCCCTCTGCCTCCCCTCCCCTCTCCTGCACGTCACCTCCCTCTGCCTCCCCTCCCCTCTCCTGCTGGTCACCTCCCTCTGCCTCCCCTCCCCTCTCCTGCTGGTCACCTCCCTCTGCCTCCCCTCCCCTCTCCTGCTGGTCACCTCCCTCTGCCTCCCCTCCCCTCTCCTGCTGGTCACCTCCCTCTGCCTCCCCTCCCCTCTCCTGCTGGTCACCTCCCTCTGCCTCCCCTCCCCTCTCCTGCACGTCACCTCCCTCTGCCTCCCCTCCCCTCTCCTGCACGTCACCTCCCTCTGCCTCCCCTCCCCTCTCCTGCACGTCACCTCCCTCTGCCTCCCCTCCCCTCCGCTGCACGTCACCTCCCTCTGCCTTCCCTCCCCTCTCCTGCTCGTCACCTCCCTCTGCCTCCCCTCCCCTCTCCTGCTGGTCACCTCCCTCTGCCTCCCCTCCCCTCTCCTGCACGTCACCTCCCTCTGCCTCCCCTCCCCTCTCCTGCACGTCACCTCCCTCTGCCTCACCACCCCTCTCCTGCACGTCACCTCCCTCTGCCTCCCCTCCCCTCCGCTGCACGTCACCTCCCTCTGCCTCCCCTCCCCTCTCCTGCTCGTCACCTCCCTCTCCCTCCCCTCCCCTCTCCTGCTGGTCACCTCCCTCTGCCTCCCCTCCCCTCTCCTGCACGTCACCTCCCTCTGCCTCCACTCCCCTCTCCTGCTGGTCACCTCCCTCTGCCTCCCCTCCCCTCTCCTGCACGTCACCTCCCTCTGCCTCCCCTCCGCTCTCCTGCTCGTCACCTCCCTCTGCCTCCCCTCCCCTCTCCTGCTCGTCACCTCCCTCTGCCTCCCCTCCCCTCTCCTGCTGGTCACCTCCCTCTGCCTCCCCTCCCCTCTCCTGCTCGTCACCTCCCTCTGCCTCCCCTCCCCTCTCCTGCTCGTCACCTCCCTCTGCCTCCCCTCCCCTCTCCTGCTGGTCACCTCCCTCTGCCTCCCCTCCCCTCTCCTGCTGGTCACCTCCCTCTGCCTCCCCTCCCCTCTCCTGCTCATCACCTCCCTCTGCCTCCACTCCCCTCTCCTGCTGGTCACCTCCCTCTGCCTCCCCTCCCCTCTCCTGCACGTCACCTCCCTCTGCCTCCCCTCCGCTCTCCTGCTCGTCACCTCCCTCTGCCTCCCCTCCCCTCTCCTGCTCGTCACCTCCCTCTGCTTCCCCTCCCCTCCGCTGCTCGTCACCTCCCTCTGCCTCCCCTCCCCTCTCCTGCTGGTCACCTCCCTCTGCCTCCCCTCCCCTCTCCTGCTCGTCACCTCCCTCTGCCTCCCCTCCCCTCTCCTGCTGGTCACCTCCCTCTGCCTCCCCTCCCCTCTCCTGCTCATCACCTCCCTCTGCCTCCCCTCCCCTCTCCTGCTGGTCACCTCCCTCTGCCTCCCCTCCCCTCTCCTGCACGTCACCTCCCTCTGCCTCCCCTCCGCTCTCCTGCTCGTCACCTCCCTCTGCCTCCCCTCCCCTCTCCTGCTTGTCACCTCCCTCTGCCTCCCCTCCCCTCTCCTGCTCGTCACCTCCCTCTGCCTCCCCTCCCCTCTCCTGCTTGTCACCTCCCTCTGCCTCCCCTCCCCTCTCCTGCTGGTCACCTCCCTCTGCCTCCCCTCCCCTCTCCTGCACGTCACCTCCCTCCCCTCCCCTCCGCTGCACGTCACCTCCCTCTGCCTCCCCTCCCCTCTCCTGCTCGTCACCTCCCTCTGCCTCCCCTCCCCTCTCCTGCTTGTCACCTCCCTCTGCCTCCCCTCCCCTCTCCTGCTCGTCACCTCCCTCTGCCTCCCCTCCCCTCTCCTGCTGGTCACCTCCCTCTGCCTCCCCTCTCCTCTCCTGCTCATCACCTCCCTCTGCCTCCCCTCCCCTCTCCTGCTGGTCACCTCCCTCTGCCTCCCCTCCCCTCTCCTGCACGTCACCTCCCTCTGCCTCCCCTCCCCACCGCTGCACGTCACCTCCCTCTGCCTCCCCTCCCCTCTCCTGCTGGTCACCTCCCTCTGCCTCCCCTCCCCTCTCCTGCACGTCACCTCCCTCCCCTCCCCTCCGCTGCACGTCACCTCCCTCTGCCTCCCCTCCCCTCTCCTGCTGGTCACCTCCCTCTGCCTCCCCTCCCCTCTCCTTCACGTCACCTCCCTCCCCTCCCCTCCGCTGCACGTCACCTCCCTCTGCCTCCCCTCCCCTCTCCTGCTCGTCACCTCCCTCTGCCTCCCCTCCCCTCTCCTGCACGTCACCTCCCTCCCTTCCCCTCCGCTGCACGTCACCTCCCTCTGCCTCCCCTCCCCTCTCCTGCTGGTCACCTCCCTCTGCCTCCCCTCCCCTCTCCTGCACGTCACCTCCCTCTGCCTCCCCTCCCCTCTCCTGCACGTCACCTCCCTCTGCCTCCCCTCCCCTCTCCTTCTGGTCACCTCCCTCTGCCTCCCCTCCCCTCTCCTGCTGGTCACCTCCCTCTGCCTCCCCTCCCCTCTCCTGCTGGTCACCTCCCTCTGCCTCCCCTCCCCTCTCCTGCTGGTCACCTCCCTCTGCCTCCCCTCCCCTCTCCTGCACGTCACTGCCTCCCCTCCCCTCTCCTGCACGTCACCTCCCTCTGCCTCCCCTCCCCTCTCCTGCACGTCACCTCCCTCTGCCTCCCCTCCCCTCCGCTGCACGTCACCTCCCTCTGCCTCCCCTCCCCTCTCCTGCTCGTCACTTCCCTCTGCCTCCCCTCCCCTCTCCTGCTGGTCACCTCCCTCTGCCTCCCCTCCCCTCTCCTGCACGTCACCTCCCTCTGCCTCCCCTCCCCTCTCCTGCACGTCACCTCCCTCTGCCTCCCCACCCCTCTCCTGCACGTCACCTCCCTCTGCCTCCCCTCCCCTCTCCTGCTGGTCACCTCCCTCTGCCTCCCCTCCCCTCTCCTGCTGGTCACCTCCCTCTGCCTCCCCTCCCCTCTCCTGTTCGTCACCTCCCTCTGCCTCCCCTCCCCTCTCCTGCACGTCACCTCCCTCTGCCTCCCCTCCCGTCCGCTGCACGTCACCTCCCTCTGCCTCCCCTCCTCTCTCCTGCTTGTCACCTCCTCTGCCTCCCCTCCCCTCTCCTGCTGGTCACCTCCCTCTGCCTCCCCTCCCCTCTCCTGCTCATCACCTCACTCTGCCTCCCCTCCCCTCTCCTGCTGGTCACCTCCCTCTGCCTCCCCTCCCCTCTCCTGCACGTCACCTCCCTCTGCCTCCCCTCCGCTCTCCTGCTCCTCACCTCCCTCTGCCTCTCCTCCCTCCTGCTTGTCACCTCCCTCTGCCTCCCCTCCCCTCTCCTGCTCCTCACCTCCCTCTGCCTCTCCTCCCTCCTGCTTGTCACCTCCCTCTGCCTCCCCTCCCCTCTCCTGCTCCTCACCTCCCTCTGCCTCTCCTCCCTCCTGCTGGTCACCTCCCTCTGCCTCCCCTCCCCTCTCCTGCTCGTCACCTCCCTCTGCCTCCCCTCCCCTCTCCTGCTGGTCACCTCCCTCTGCCTCCCCTCCCCTCTCCTGCTGGTCACCTCCCTCTGCCTCCCCTCTCCTCTCCTGCTTGTCACCTCCCTCTGCCTCCCCTCCCCTCTCCTGCTCGTCACCTCCCTCTGCCTCCCCTCCCCTCTCCTGCTCGTCACCTCCCTCTGCCTCCCCTCCCCTCTCCTGCTTGTCACCTCCCTCTGCCTCCCCTCCCCTCTCCTGCTCGTCACCTCCCTCTGCCTCCCCTCCCCTCTCCTGCTGGTCACCTCCCTCTGCCTCCCCTCCCCTCTCCTGCTGGTCACCTCCCTCTGCCTCCCCTCCCCTCTCCTGCTCATCACCTCCCTCTGCCTCCCCTCCCCTCTCCTGCTGGTCACCTCCCTCTGCCTCCCCTCCCCTCTCCTGCACGTCACCTCCCTCTGCCTCCCCACCCCTCTCCTGCACGTCACCTCCCTCTGCCTCCCCTCCGCTCTCCTGCTCGTCACCTCCCTCTGCCTCCCCTCCCCTCTCCTGCTCGTCACCTCCCTCTGCCTCCCCTCCCCTCTCCTGCTCGTCACCTCCCTCTGCCTCCCCTCCCCTCTCCTGCTCGTCACCTCCCTCTGCTTCCCCTCCCCTCCGCTGCTCGTCACCTCCCTCTGCCTCCCCTCCCCTCTCCTGCTGGTCACCTCCCTCTGCCTCCCCTCCCCTCTCCTGCTGGTCACCTCCCTCTGCCTCCCCTCCCCTCTCCTGCTGGTCACCTCCCTCTGCCTCCCCTCCCCTCTCCTGCTCATCACCTCCCTCTGCCTCCCCTCCCCTCTCCTGCTGGTCACCTCCCTCTGCCTCCCCTCCCCTCTCCTGCACGTCACCTCCCTCTGCCTCCCTTCCCCTCTCCTGCTGGTCACCTCCCTCTGCCTCCCCTCCCCTCTCCTGCTCGTCACCTCCCTCTGCCTCCCCTCCCCTCTCCTGCTGGTCACCTCCCTCTGCCTCCCCTCCCCTCTCCTGCTGGTCACCTCCCTCTGCCTCCCCTCCCCTCTCCTGCTGATCACCTCCCTCTGCCTCCCCTCCCCTCTCCTGCACGTCACCTCCCTCTGCCTCCCCTCCCCTCTCCTGCTCGTCACCTCCTCTGCCTCCCCTCCCCTCTCCTGCTCCTCACCTCCCTCTGCCTCTCCTCCCCTCCCCTCCGCTGCTCATCACCTCCCTCTGCCTCCCCTCCCCTCTCCTGCTCGTCACCTCCCTCTACCTCCCCTCCCCTCTCCTGCTGGTCACCTCCCTCTGCCTCTCCTCCCCTCCCCTCCGCTGTTCGTCACCTCCCTCTGCCTCCACTCTCCTGCTCATCACCTACATCTGCCTCCTCTCCCCTCCCCGTCTGCATCCCCTCCACTCTCCTGCTTGTCACCTCCCTCTGCCTCTACTCCCCTCCCCTGCTCGTCACCTCCCTCGGTGTGAAACGTCACCCCCTTCCTTTCCCATCCCAATGTAGGGTCTCGGTATGAAACGTCACCCCCTTCCTTTCCCATCCCAATGTAGGGTCTCGGTATGAAACGTCACCCCCTTCCTTTCCCATCACGATGAAGTGTCTCGGTATGAAACGTCACCCCCTTCCTATCCCATCCCGATGTAGGGTCTCGGTATGAAACGTCACCCCCCTTCCTTTCCCATCCCGACAAAAGGGTCTCGGTATGAAACGTCACCCCCTTCCTTTCCCATCCCGATGAAGGGTCTCGGTATGAAACGTCACCCCCTTCCTTTCCATCCCGACGAAGGGTCTCGGTATGAACGTCACCCCCTTCTTTCCCATCCCGACGAAGGGTCTCGGTATGAAACGTCACCCCCTTCCTTTCCCATCACGATGAAGTGTCTCGGTATGAAACGTCACCCCCTTCCTATCCCATCACGATGTAGGGTCTCGGTATGAAACGTCACCCCCTTCCTTTCCCATCCCGATGAAGGGTCTCGGTATGAAACGTCACCCCCTTCCTTTCCCATCACGATGTAGGGTCTCGGTATGAAACGTCACCCCTTCCTTTCCCATCCCGACGAAGGGTCTCGGTATGAAACGTCACCCCCTTCCTTTCCCATCACGATGAAGTGTCTCGGTATGAAACGTCACCCCCTTCCTTTCCCATCCCGACGAAGGGTCTCGGTATGAAACGTCACCCCCTTCCTTTCACATCCCGATGTAGGGTCTCGGTATGAAACGTCACCCCCTTCCTTTCCCATCCCGACGAAGGGTCTCGGTATGAAACGTCACCCCCTTCCTTTCCCATCACGATGAAGTGTCTCGGTATGAAACGTCACCCCCTTCCTATCCCATCCCGATGTAGGGTCTCGGTATGAAACGTCACCCCCTTCCTTTCCCATCCCGATGTAGGGTCTCGGTATGAAACGTCACCCCCTTCCTATCCCATCCAGATGAAGGGTCTCGGTATGAAACGTCACCCCCTTCCTTTCCCATCACGATGTAGGGTCTCGGTATGAAACGTCACCCCCTTCCTTTCCCATCCCGATGTAGGGTCTCGGTATGAAACGTCACCCCCTTCCTATCCCATCACGATGAAGGGTCTCGGTATGAAACGTCACCCCCTTCCTTTCCCATCCCGATGTAGGGTCTCGGTATGAACCGTCACCCCCTTCCTTTCCCATCCCGATGAAGGGGTTTCGGTATGAAACGTCACCCCCTTCCTTTCCCATCACGATGTAGGGTCTCGGTATGAAACGTCACCCCCTTCCTTTCCCATCCCGACAAAGGGTCTCGGTATGAAACGTCACCCCCTTCCTTTCCCATCACGATGTAGGGTCTCGGTATGAAACGTCACCCCCTTCCTTTCCCATCACGATGAAGGGTCTCGGTATGAAACGTCACCCCCCTTCCTTTCCATCACGACGAAGGGTCTCGGTATGAAACGTCACCCCCCTTCCTTTCCCATCCCGATGTAGGGTCTCGGTATGAAACGTCACCCCCCTTCCTTTCCCATCCCGACGAAGGGTCTCGGTATGAAACGTCACCCCCCTTCCTTTCCCATCCCGATGTAGGGTCTCGGTATGAAACGTCACCCCCTTCCTTTCCCATCCCGATGAAGGGTCTCGGTATGAAACGTCACCCCCTTCCTATCCCATCACGATGTACGGTCTCGGTATGAAACGTCACCCCCTTCCTTTCCCATCCCGATGTAGGGTCTCGGTATGAAACGTCACCCCCTTCCTTTCCCATCCCGACGAAGGGTCTCGGTATGAAACGTCACCCCCTTCCTATCCCATCCCGATGTAGGGTCTCGGTATGAAACGTCACCCCCCTTCCTTTCCCATCCCGATGTAGGGTCTCGGTATGAAACGTCACCCCCTTCCTTTCCCATCCCGACGAAGGGTCTCGGTATGAAACGTCACCCCCTTCCTTTCCCATCCCGATGTAGGGTCTCGGTATGAAACGTCACCCCCCTTCCTTTCCCATCCCGATGAAGGGTCTCGGTATGAAACGTCACCCCCTTCCTTTCCCATCCCGATGTAGGGTCTCGGTATGAAACGTCACCCCCTTCCTTTCCCATCCCGATGTAGGGTCTCGGTATGAAACGTCACCCCCTTCCTTTCCCATCCCGATGTAGGGTCTCGGTATGAAACGTCACCCCCTTCCTATCCCATCCCGATGAAGGGTCTCGGTATGAAACGTCACCCCCTTCCTTTCCCATCCCGACGAAGGGTCTCGGTATGAAACGTCACCCCCTTCCTATCCCATCCCGATGTAGGGTCTCGGTATGAAACGTCACCCCCTTCCTATCCCATCCCGATGAAGGGTCTCGGTATGAAACGTCACCCCCTTCCTATCCCATCCCGATGAAGGGTCTCGGTATGAAACGTCACCCCCTTCCTATCCCATCCCGATGAAGGGTCTCGGTATGAAACGTCACCCCCTTCCTATCCCATCCCGATGAAGGGTCTCGGTATCAAATACCAAGTTTATTCCCGTCCACAGTCCTGTTGAGTTCCAGCAGCATCTGATGTGTGTCACACAAAGTGTGATCTGTCATCAAGCGACATTTTATATTTATTTACTAATCTCCGGAACAGGAAAGGATAAATTGTTTGCGTCTATAACCTGGTACCCACAATGCAAGCAGAGCAACGTTCTGCCATAGACAGTCCTGTGCAAAAGTCTCAGAGACATGTCTGTATCGATAGGGTGCCTGAGGCTTTTCACGGTAATTTAGTGAATTGATGTATCGCACTGTACTGCTGCCACACACACAAAAACACATTTCCTGACTTATGTGAGTGATGATAAACCTGATTCTGATCTGGGTCTCTATTGTGGACTGAGAGTGGGAAGGGGGCAGGGAGAGGGGTATCATGGTTGGGAAAAGGGGAAGGGAGAGGGGAGGGAGCGGGAAGCACCAGAGAGACATTCTGTAATGATCAATAAACCGATTGTTTGGAATCAAGTGACCTTGCCTGGTGTCTCAGGGCTGGGTGTGTCTGTAACCAGCCCTGACACTCCTTCTCTGCCCCCTGTCCCACACTCTTCCTGTATCTCTCCACCCTCACCAATCCACCTGCCATTTTCCAGCCGACGTTTCTTCCTCCCCACGTGTATGGCCGTCAGTGCCGTGAATACAAAGACTGTCCGGCCTACACGCAGGGGCGAAGTGAGCCCACGGTGCCGGGCTGTGGTCACAGGTTTGCCCAGCAGTGGGGTTTCAATAGATTCGGTAATTGAGAGGAATTGAAATGGTGGAACGGCCCTTCGAACTCTCCACCAAGTAATCCCCTGATTTAGTCACTTTCCGGAGCACCTGCAGGAAACTCCCCACGGGCAGGGGTGGGAGCTGAACCCGGGTCGCCTGTGCCGCAGGGATACGGTAGGGATGCGCCATCGAGGCTGAGCTGCGCGGCAGGCGCCCATTTCTGCCGATCCTTTCTCCCGTTAACGGTCCCTGTAGAGCTGACCCCTCGCTCGCTCTGCGTGACCTGCCCTTTGCGGATGCGTGGCCTGTTTCGAGCCGTTTAACTCCGTGACTCTGTCGTACCGTGAGGAGTTTGTGTGGCTGTCCTTCCACGCTCCGCAGACGTACGGTTAGGGGGTGAATTCTTCACACGGGTGTGACCGCCAGAAGGGCCGGTTGCCTTTTATTACGGTAAACATGTCACGATCTGTGCTGGTCACAGCTGCCCACTGGCTCAGTGCTCAGGCGCTCCATCACGCCCATCGGGCAGTTCCCGGGTCCCGTTCCTGCCTGTGGGCCAGGGAGGAATCGAACTGGCAATGACGGGAGACCCAGCCGGAGCGGGACCTCGGCGTCCCCCAAAAGCTGCAGCTTGGTGGGGAGTGGAGGGTGAGCAGGGGCGGGCACCGAAGGTGGCCCTCCGGGAAAGGATTTGCCTACCCCGTCTCCACAGCTTGCCTATTACTTCTGCCAGAGTGCCCACCTATCCCCTCTGAAAGCCAAGTACTCTAGATTGCAGAAATAATGTGTGAATTTTAGAATCAGACACACACAAAAACAATCTCTAGTCCTTAAGAGCACCCACGCTCTCTGGGATTTGAATCACAGAGACTCTTCATCTCCGCTGCCCTGGCAGATGTTCCCAACAACCGACTGTCCAGGCAGAGACTTCCAGCAGAAACGACTCCCTTCCCCACTCTGCAGTGAAGCTGGTGGCAGAGCGAGGCAGGGCGAGGCTGCACAGAGGTGGGAACAGAGCCAGAACCCTTCTCGGATGTGCGGGCACTTGGCGTTCGGAGCTCCCTGACAATGTGCTTGAAACAAAATTCCATAAGACCATGTGACAAAAGAGTAGAACTAGGCCGTTCAGCCCATCTAGTCCAGTCACCATTCCATTCATTATCACCCGTCTTCCAGCCTTCCCCGACTAGTCAAGAACCTGTCAACCACAGTGGCCAATGGCTCAAAATAGAATTTAACCCACATCGGCCCATCCCCCTCATATTCATGTACGTACCCGAGTCCCTAAACACTCTATTGTATCTGTCTCCAACACAACCCAAATCATCACCCACAGGTGCTGCCTCGCCCGCTCAGTTCCTCCACTGCTATATCTGTTGCTCTGTTTCCAGTACCTGCAGCCTCCTCTCGAACCCATCTCTCTCTCTCCCTCTCTCGCTGTCTCTCTCTCACTCCCTCCCTCCCTCTCTCTGTCTCTCTCTCACTCCCTCCCTCTCCCTCTCTCTCCCTCTGTCTCTGTCTCCCTCCCTCCCTCTCCCTCTCTCTCTCTCTCACTCCCTCCCTCTCTCTCTGTCTCTCTCTCACTCCCTCCCTCTCCCTCTCTCTCTTGCTCCCCCTCTCTCTCTCGCTCCCCCCTCTCTCTCTCTCCCTCTGTCTCTGTCTCCCTCCTCCCTCTCTCTCCTCTCTCTCTGTCTCCCTCCCTCCCTCTCCCAATCTCTCTCTCCCTCCTCTCCCACTCTCTCTCTCTCCTCCTCCCTCTTCCTCTCTCACTCACTCCCTCTCTCTCTTGCTCCCCCCTCTCTCTCTCCCTCTGTCTCCCTCCCTCCCTCTCCCTCTCTCTCTCTCCCTCCTCCCTCTTCCTCTCTCTCTCTCTCTCACTCCCTCTCTCTCCCTCTCTCTCCCTTCCTCTCGCTCTCCCTCTTTCTGTCTCTCTCTCACTCTGTCCCTCTCTCTCTCCCTCCTCCCCCTCTCTCTCTCCCTCTCTCTCTCTCCCTCTCTCTCCCCCTCCCCCTCTCTCTCTCCCCCTCTCTCTCCCCCTCTCCCCCTCTCTCTCCCTCCCTCCCCCCTCTCTCTCTCCCCTCTCACTCCCTCCCCCCTCTCCCCCCTCTCTCCCCCTCTCCCTCTCTCTCTGCCCTCCCTCCCCCTCTCCCCCCCTCTCCCTCTCTCTCCCTCCCCCCCTCTCTCTCTCCCCCTCTCTCTCCCCTATCCCTCTCTCTCTCCCTCCCTCCCCTCTCTCTCTCCCCCTCTCTCCCCCCTCCTCTCTCTCCCCCTCCCTCTCTCTCTCTCACCCCCTCTCACTCCCTCCTCTCTCTCTCCCCCTCTCACTCCCTCCCTCCCTCTCCCTCCCCTCTCTCTCTCCCTCTCTCCCTCCCCTCTCTCTCCCCTCTCTCCCACTCCCCCTCTCTCCCTCCCTCTCTCCCCCTCTCTCTCTCCCTCTCTCTCTCCCCTCTCTCCCCCTCCTCTCTTTCCCCTCTCTCTCTCCTCCTCACTCCCTCCCTCACTCCCTCCCTCCTCTCTCCCCCTCTCTCTCCCTCTCTCTCCCCCTCTCTCTCCCTCTCTCTCTCCCTCTCTCTCTCGCTCTCACTCTCCCTCCCCTCTCTCTCCCTCCCCTCTCCCTCCCCCTCCCTCTCCCTCCCTCTCTCTCTCCCCCTCTCTCTCTCCTCCTCACTCCCTCACTCCCTCCCTCCTGTCTCCCCCTCTCTCTCCCTCCCTCTCTCTCTCCCTCTCTCTCTCCCTCTCTCTCTCCCTCCCCCTCTCCCTCCCCCTCTCTCTCTGTCTCCCTCTCCCTCCCTCCCTCTCCCCCTCTCTCTCCCTCCCTCCCTCCCTCTCTCTCTCGCTCCCCCTCTCCCTCTCTCTCACTGCATCAGACGGGGGGAAAGCAAGCGCAGGCGACAGCCGTGACCTTTGCAGACATTTGCAATTGTAATTCCCGGGAAGGTGTGTGAAAGCAGCCGAACATGAATCAGTCAGCTGTCAGAATGACCGCAGGACCGGACACAACGCGCGGCGGTTCACTCAGGGTCACCAGCAAGATGGAAATGCGAACCGGGGCAGCGGAGGTCAAAGTTCACAGCCAGCTTATTGCCCCCTGAGAGTGTGCACAACAGAATCAGCAGGATTGGCAAATAACCACAAACAACAACTGTACCGATACAGAGTGCGAAGGCAAAATGAAATAATTATAATAATAACACAAGTAAGTGACAAATATCCAGAACGTGAGAGGAAGAGTGAACCCATAGGTTGTGGCAACATTTCAACGAAGGGGCAAGTGAAGTTAAGTAAGGGTATCCTCACTGGTTCAGGAGCCTGATGGTTGAGGGTAATAACTGTTCCTGAACCTGGTGGTGGTGGGACCTGAGGCTCCTGTACCTCCTTCCCGATGGAATCAGTTCAGAGTTGAGGTTATCCTCACTGGTTCAGGAGCCTGATGGTTGAGGGGTAATAACTGTTCCTGAACCTGGTGGTGTGGGACCTGAGGCTCCTGTACCTCCTTCCCAATGGAATCAGTTAGGAGAAAGTGAGAAGTGGAGGGCAGATAGAGTGGATGTGAGAGGATATTTCCTATATTGAGGGAGTCTGGGACCAGAGGACACAGATAGGGTGGATGTGGAGAGGATGTTTCCTGTAGTGGGGGGAGTCTAGACCAGAGGACACAGATAGAGTGGATGTGGAGAGGATGTTTCCTATAGTGGGGGAGTCTAGGACCAGAGGACACAGATAGAGTGGATGTGGTGAGGATGTTTCCTGTAGTGGGGGGAGTCTTTGACCAGAGGACACAGATAGAGTGGATGTGGAGAGGATGTTTCCTGTAGTGGGGGGAGTCTAGGACCAGAGGGCACAGATAGAGTGGATGTGGAGAGGATGTTTCCTATAGTGGGGGAGTCTAGGACCAGAGGACACAGATAGAGTGGATGTGGAGAGGATGTTTCCTATAGTGGGGGAGTCTATGACCAGAGGACACAGATAGAGTGGATGTGGATAGGATGTTTCCTATAGTGGGGGAGTCTAGGACCAGAGGACACAGATAGAGTGGATGTGGTGAGGATGTTTCCTGTAGTGGGGGGAGTCTATGACCAGAGGACACAGATAGAGTGGATGTGGAGAGGATGTTTCCTGTAGTGGGGGGAGTCTAGGACCAGAGGGCACAGATAGAGTGGATGTGGAGAGGATGTTTCCTATAGTGGGGGAGTCTAGGACCAGAGGACACAGATAGAGTGGATGTGGAGAGGATGTTTCCTATAGTGGGAGAGTCTGGGACCAGAGGACACAGATAGAGTGGATGTGGTGAGGATGTTTCCTGTAGTGGGGGGAGTCTAGGACTGGAGGGCACAGACTCAGAATAGAGGGACGTCCATTTAAAATGAGATGAGGAGGGATTTCTTTCAGCCGAGGTTGTTGACGCTGTGGAATTCATTATCATGGATGGTTGTGGAGTCCAGGTCACTGAGTATATTTAAACCAGAGGTTCTTGTTTAGTAAGGGAGTCAAAGGTTACGGGGTTAAGGCAGGAGTATGTGGTCGAGAGGGATAATAGAATGGGATGGCAGTGCAGACTAGATGGGCAGAGTGGCCTAACTCTGCTCCTATGTCTATGGGTTACAAAGGGCAGAGGCGCTGGCTTTGAACGTGGGATGTGCTGAGCTGTGTTTTAATCCAGCGCGCTCACGGTCTGTTTCCCCAGGAGCAGCCAGGTCATTAACGCCTGTTGTCATGGTTACGTCAGGCCTGCACAACAGGGAGCTCAGAGTGATGCACGGTTTACTTACTGCTTCTGGTTAACGGGAAAAAGCGGTGCTGGGATAGTTCACTCACTCACAGAGGGCCAGAGATTCTCTCAGGTGGGAGTGAGACCATTTTTTAATTTCAGTTTTAATAAATTTAGAGAACAGCACAGCACGGGCCCAAACCACATGCTGTGCGACCCCCGATCTAACCCCTGATGAACTGACGACCAGTTAACCTACCAGCCAGGAGGTCTTTGGACTGTGGGAGGAAACCGGAGCACCCGGAGGAAACCCACGCGGTCCATGGGGAGAACGTACAGACCGCGGAGGGAGATGGACCTGGGCCGCCTGGGCCGTAGAACATTGTGCTAACCACTGCGCTTCCATTCTTCCTCTCATTCACCGGAGACTCGTCACGGCGCCGGCGGGGCTGACCTCTGAACTCTGACTGCCCGGGCGTTCAGAGCTAACTGAAATAGCACAGGAGGAGGAGCGTGGAAAGATGACACCAAGAAGCAGCATCGAAGAGTGAGCCCCCCACTCTCGCGGTCTCACTCGCCAGAGAGAGCCAGGCTGAGATTCCGAGTTGTGCGGTTGCCGGACACTGGATCGAGGTCTCTTGGGGGAGGGGTCTTGCTGCTGCTAGCATTGTGGGAGGGAGTGGGGGGGGGGGGTTCTGAAACTCTTGCTGCTTGCTTCTGCAAAGGGCTTCGTTGTTCCTCTTATTCATTCTGGGGAGCTTCCTGTTTCGTGGAACGTGAAGAGTAGGAACTTCAGGTTCTATTCTCTGACATTAAATGAACCTCTGAGAGCAGGCGGGGGCTGTTTGGCCAATTTCGTTTGAGATGGGTAAAACCCAGGGACTTACTCCGGTACTGGGCCCATTGCCCACATTGCAGAGAGTCTCTGCCTCACGAACCCTGCCCTCCACTTCTCACTCTCTCCACACTGTTCCCATCGGGAAGGAGGTACAGGAGCCTCAGGACCCACACCACCAGGTTCAGGAACAGTTATTACCCCTCAACCATCAGGCTCCTGAACCAGTGAGGATAACCTCAACTCTGAACTGATTCCATCAGGAAGGAGGTACAGGAGCCTCAGGACCCACACCACCAGGTTCAGGAACAGTTATTACCCCCAACCATCAGGTTCCTGAAACAGTGAGGATAACCTCAACTCTGAACTGATTCCATCGGGAAGGAGGTACAGGAGCCTCAGGTCCCACACCACCAGGTTCAGGAACAGTTATTACCCCTCAACCATCAGGCTCCTGAACCAGTGAGGATAACGTCAACTCTGAACTGATTCCATCGGGAAGCAGGTACAGGAGCCTCAGGTCCCACACCACCAGGTTCAGGAACAGTTATTACCCCTCAACCATCAGGCTCCTGAATCAGTGAGGATAACCTCAACTCTGAACTGATTCCATCGGGAAGGAGGTTCAGGAGCCTCAGGTCCCACACCACCAGGTTCAGGAACAGTTATTACCCTCAACCATCAGGCTCCTGAACCAGTGAGGATAACCTCAACTCTGAACTGATTCCATCGGGAAGGAGGTACAGGAGCCTCAGGACCCACACCACCAGGTTCAGGAACAGTTATTACCCCTCAACCATCAGGCTCCTGAACCAGTGAGGATAACCTCAACTCTGAACTGATTCCATCGGGAAGGAGGTACAGGAGCCTCAGGTCCCACACCCACCAGGTTCAGGAACAGTTATTACCCCTCAACCATCAGGCTCCTGAACCAGTGAGGATAACCTCAACTCTGAACTGATTCCATCGGGAAGGAGGTACAGGAGCCTCAGGACCCACACCACCAGGTTCAGGAACAGTTATTACCCCTCAACCATCAGGCTCCTGAACCAGTGAGGATAACCTCAACTCTGAACTGATTCCATCGGGAAGGAGGTACAGGAGCCTCAGGATTCATAACACCAGGTTCAGGAACAGTTATGACAGACAGTCATACTTTATTGATCCCGAGGGAAATTGGTTTCGTTACAGCTGCGCCAACCAAGAATAGTGTAGAAATATAGCAATATAAAACCATAAATAATTCAATAAGTTAATCATGCCAAATGGAAATAAATCCAGGACCAGCCTATTGACTCAGGGTATGTGTCCGAGGGAGGGAGTTGTAAAGTTGTAAACCCTTCATTGGGTTTCGGCCCGAAACGTCGTCACTACCTCCTCCCATTGATGCTGTCTGGCCTGCTGAGTTCTGCCAGCATTTCGTGTTTTTATCGTAACTGATTCTGCTCTTTTCCACTTGAGTGGAGCGGCTGGAGGGAGAGGGCTGCCGCATTGCATGAAAAATTCCTCAGTTGCGAGTGGGTGTCATGCCGGGACCAATTTAAAACCGGAAGAGAAGAGGAGCATTTGCATTTACACGTGCCTTCTGTGACTTGGAGCCCCTCAGCAGTGCTTCACAGCTAATTAAGTTCATTCTGAAAATTAGGTTCTGCTGTAATTTCCAGTCCTGGCATGCTTAAGTGGAATGGGCTTTGATGCTTCATGCCTACTTTATGCAGACAAAGCGATGTTTCGTGAAGTACGGTGGGAGGGGGTACGAGGATCTTTAACATGGCCGGGGGTGGTAATGGGGACGAGCTCCAGCTAAGTATTAAATGCTCCCAATGGTGTGTGTCTTAACCAGCCTCTGACAACCCAGTCCAGCTCCTGGCCTTCACGCGCGGTTTAGCTGTTCAGCCCAGCGGAACCGTTTCTACTGACAAGAGGTGGGTTACTGGCACCTTAAAACCAGTCGCTTTAGGCAGACGGGGCTCCTCTAGGAGAAGGAAAACTCTGCTCTCAAACCTTCGCCACCTCATGGCCGTAGCCACTCAGTGTAGCCGCCGGCGCGACACGATTATACCTCAGGGGGTCGGAGTTCGGAGTTCAACCCGCAAGGAGCACATTCTCCCCGTGACCGCGCGGGGTTTCTCCATTATTTTATTTCATATTAAAACAAAATTGAAGT
>NC_082736.1:1986489-1991489 GCF_030144855.1 Hypanus sabinus
CAGAACTGCGCAGCATCTCGGCCCATCCCGTCGCCATGAAGCCTGTCCTCACTCCTCCTACATCATCATCCAGTGCCGTGTCGTAGGGCATCATCATCATGAGCCGTATCGTACGACGTAGGCGATCCTGGTTTCATGACAATCACTGCTCTGGGCAAATTTCTCTACAGAACTGGTTTGCCATTGCCTTCTTCTGGGCTGCGTCTTTACAAGACGGGAGACCCCAGCCGTTATCAATACTCTTCAGAGATTGTCTGTCTGGCGTCAGTGGTCACGTAACCAGGACTTGTGATCTGCACCGGCTGCTCGTAGTACGACCGTCCACCACCTGCTCCCACGGCTTCACCTCACCCTGATCGGGGGCTAAGCAGGAGCTACACCTTGCCCGAGGGTGACCTGCAGGCCGGCGGAGGGAAGGAGCACCTCACACCTCCTCTGGTAGAGATTCACTCACCCTGCCACCCACTACTCCCACAATAGACACATAATCCTCCACTCTTTTCTGCTCTTTCCACATACCCACCGCCCCGTGTGAAGAAATTGTCCCTCAAACTCCTTTAAATCTTCACCTCACCTTAAACCTACGCCCTCTGGTCCTAGACTCTCTTGCCCTGGGGACGATGATCCTGGCTAACTAACCCATTCATGGCCCTCATCATAATAATCTAACCCTCAACACCATCCCCAACGTTCCCGTGAGAGCAGAGAGTATCTCGCGTACTGGCTGCCCTCTGTTTCAGGCAACATCCTGGTGAAATGTCGACACTTCATTCTTTTCCCTCGAGGCTGAGCTCCACCAGCAATGTGTGTACATCGCTCTGCGTTCCAACAACTGCAGAATCTCGTGTGTTCATGATCTGCTGTTCCACCACAAAGTCCCTTTGAGATCTGTCGGCCCTGAAGAAGTTTAAATCTCCTCTTCGATGGGAGTACAGTGAAACCCTCTCTCACTGCGCCCCCTCTTTGACCTCCGCTTCTTATCACCTTCGAGCTTGCATAGTGCCGTGCAGAAGTCTTAGCCACATAAAGACACATATCAGTCTAGGGTGCCTGAGCCTTTTCCTGAAGTAATTTTACAGATTGCACCTTACTGCTGCTTACCACTCCTTCCCCTCCCTCCACCTCTTTTTAATCTGGCTGCTCCCCCATCCTTTCCGGTCCTGATGAAGGATCTTGGCCCGAACCATCGACACTTTATTCCCTTCCACAGAGGCTGCCTGACCTGCTGAGCTCCCCCAGCACTGTGTGTGTGCTGTCCTGGTCAATCTCTCCTGCAATCATATCCCCCCTGTAGTGTGGTGGACAGAACTGTCTCCTGGTCATTGCTGAAACACTCAGCATCTCAGGAACAGCTTCTTCCCCTCCACCATCTGATTTCTGAGCTGTCCGTGAATCCATGAGCACCGACCGACTCATTTGCAAATTTATTTATTTACATTATTATTGGAACTTTGACCATTTTTTAATGTATCGCACTGTCCTGCTGCACAAAGTGACACACTTCAAAACTTATACTCCTGTCCCTAATAAAGCAGCCACTGCACATATGTTCCTGGTCTCGGCTGCTGTGACCCGTCCACTTCAAGGCTCAGCGTGTTGTGTGTTCAGAGATGCTCCTCTGCACACCACTGTTGTAACGTGTGGTTATCTGAGTTACTGTCAGCGTGAACCAGTCTGGCCTTTCTCCTCCGACCTCTCTCATTAACGAGGTGTTTTCACCCACAGAACTGCCCCTCACTGGATGGTTTCTGTTTTTCACACCATTCTCTGTAAACTCTAGAGACTGTTGTGTGTGAAAACCCCAGGAGATCAGCTGTTTCTGAGATACTCAAACCACCCCATCTGGCACCACAATCATTCCAGGGTCAAAGTCACTCAGATCACATTCCTTTCCCATTCTGATGTTTGGTCTGAACAACAACTGAACCTCTTGACCGTGTCCGCGTGCTCTGATGCCCTGAGTTGCTGCCACGTGATTGGCTGATGAGACATTTGCACTAAGGAGGTGTACAGGGGAACCGGATAGAGTCGCTCTTGCTGTGGGTCAAACACCTGATTCTGATATCACAGCCTTTCTGCTCGATGTCTTGGTCAATGGAGACAACATGCCACTGTCCTGTCCACCCATCTGACCATTTTCAGGAAACGATGGGCTTGAACCCAAATGGTAAACCTGTCTCTCTGGACATGAACACCCACAGAGCATGGAGCAGTTTAGCAGAGAACAGTTGAAAGTAAATTATTTATCAAAATACATAGATGTCACCATCTACAGTCCTGAGCTTCATCTTCTTGTGGGCATACTCAACAGATCCAGTAAGCAAACTAGAATCAAAAGAAAGACCACACCAACTGGGCAGACAACCAGAGCGCAAAAGACAATAAAAGTGTGCAAATACAAAAAGAAAGAAATAATTATTATAAGTAAAATAAATAAAGAATATGAGATGAAGAGTCTTTGAAAGTGAGTCCATTGGTTGAAGTGAGTCCATTGGTTGTGGGAACATGTCATTGAAGTTGAGTGAAGTTATCCCCTCTGGTTCAGGAGCCTGATGGTTGAGGGGTAATAACTGTTCCTGAACCTGGTGGTGTGGGACCTGAGGCTCCTGTACCTCCTTCCCGATGGAATCAGTTCAGAGTTGAGGCTATCCTCACTGGTTCAGGAGCCTGATGGTTGAGGGGTAATAACTGTTCCTGAACCTGGTGGTGTGGGACCTGAGGCTCCTGTATCTCCTTCCCGATGGAATCAGTTCAGAGTTGAGGCTATCCTCACTGGTTCAGGAGCCTGATGGTTGAGGGGTAATAACTGTTCCTGAACCTGGTGGTGTGGGATCTGAGGCTCCTGTACCTCCTTCCCGATGGAATCAGTTCAGAGTTGAGGCTATCCTCACTGGTTCAGGAGCCTGATGGTTGAGGGGTAATAACTGTTCCTGAACCTGGTGGTGTGGGACCTGAGGCTCCTGTACCTCCTTCCCGATGGAATCCGTTCAGAGTTGAGGTTATCCTCACTGGTTCAGGAGCCTGATGGTTGAGGGGTAATAACTGTTCCTGAACCTGGTGGTGTGGGACCTGAGGCTCCTGTACCTCCTTCCCGATGGAATCCGTTCAGAGTTGAGGTTATCCTCACTGGTTCAGGAGCCTGATGGTTGAGGGGTAATAACTGTTCCTGAACCTGGTGGTGTGGGACCTGAAGCTCCTGTACCTCCTTCCCGATGGAATCAGTTCAGAGTTGAGGTTATCCTCACTGGTTCAGGAGCCTGATGGTTGAGGGGTAATAACTGTTCCTGAACCTGGTGGTGTGGGACCTGAAGCTCCTGTACCTCCTTCCTGATGGAATCAGTTCAGAGTTGAGGTTATCCTCACTGGTTCAGGAGCCTGATGGTTGAGGGTAATAACTGTTCCTGAACCTGGTGGTGTGGGACCTGACGCTCCTGTACCTCCTTCCTGGTGGCAGCAGTGAGAAGAGAGCATGACCTGGGTGGTGGGGTCTCAGACGATGGATGCCACTTTCCTGTGACAACGCTCTGTGTAGGTGTGCTCAATGTGGGGAGGGCTTTACCCATGATGGCCTGATTCGAATCCACTACTTTTTGTAGGATTTTCCGCTCAGGGGAATTGGTGTTTCCATCCCAGGCCATGCTGTGAGCAGTCAATATACTCTCCACCACACATCTACAGAAGCTCAACAAAGTTTTAGATGTCATGCCGAATCTTCGCAGACTCGAGGCACTACTCGTTTTCTTCATACTGAGCTGACGTGCTGGGCCCAGTTCCCGATGATAACACTTCAGGAATTCAATGTTGCTGACCCTCTCCGGCTCGATCCCCCCTAGGAAGATAGGATCAAGGACCTCTCGTTTCCTCCTCCTGAAGTCAATAATCATCTCCTTCGACTTGCTGACGTTGAACAAGAGCCTGTTGATGTGGCACCACTCAGCCAAGCTCCCTCCGATATGCTGATTCGCTGCCAACGTTGATCGGGGGATTGGTTGTAGCCATCGACGCTTGTGAGTGGACGAGTCTGGCTTGCATCCCCGACTCACGGCCAATGCTCGGTGTGGATCAGAAGGGAGATTTGAGCTACGTTATTTAAATTAGTCAGACGGGATCCCAGCACGTACATAACCGGTACTTTGTTAAATCAGAATGCATTGGAGACCGTCTGAAGGAAAGTATGATACCAGGTAGTTCTTACAGTCCATTAGCACAGTACGTTGAAAGCAGATTAATCGCTCCTGGACCTTCTCATTTCCTGACTTCCGTTCTGGATGAATCTGTTATCTGGCCGAAGGCACAAGAGAGTTGATTTACCACCCTAATAAACTCTGACTATGACCACGATGATGCTTGTAAAATATATCCCGCAGGTTCAGGAGAGTGTGATAAAAAGCAATACGAGAAATAGGCCACGTGAGGGAAGCTCCAGTTTCGTTTTCAGAAGAGTCATGTAATCGGGAAATGGGCCCTTTGGCCCAACGAATCTGTGCCAGCCAACATCATTGTGGAACCAGCAGCATTTGCCTGCATTTTGTTCAGACAGTGGGATATCACAGACAGGGTTACACTCTGGGGGTATGTTCAGACAGTGGGATATCACAGACAGGGTTACACTCTGGGGGTATGTTCAGACAGTGGGATATCACAGACAGGGTTACACTCTGGGGGTATGTTCAGACAGTGGGATATCACAGACAGGGTTACACTCTGGGGGTATGTTCAGACAGTGGGATATCACAGACAGGGTTACACTCTGGGGGTATGTTCAGACAGTGGGATATCACAGACAGGGTTACACTCTGGGGGTATGTTCAGACAGTGGGATATCACAGACAGGGTTACACTCTGGGGGTATGTTCAGACAGTGGGATATCACAGACAGGGTTACACTCTGGGGGTATGTTCAGACAGACAGTTCTGCCGGATGGGAAATTACATCCACATCTTAGGCTTGTTATTCTTTGAACAGATGATATAATTGATATTCATAAGTTGGAGCAGAG